>NC_033795.1:76048297-76050813 GCF_001876935.1 Asparagus officinalis | reverse complement strand
CCTTTTCATACTCCTCTGCTGCATCACTATCATCATTCCATTCCAAACGTAACACTTGGAGTCTCTTTTCATACTCCGTGCAATTTCGAGTTCCTTGAGGCTATCAGGCGGATGGAGGCAATCGAGCACCTTTTCATACTCCTCTGCTGCATCACTATCATCATTCCAATCCAAATGTAACACTTGGAGTCTCTTTTTATCATGTAACTGAACCAGACTAACCTCCTCGTCATGTCGTTGGTTCCGAAGGCCACTAATCCGAAGTTCCTGAAGCTCTCTCAGGTCCTTTAGTTCGCTAAGTTTATTATAAGCACCAGCTCTAAGAGACAACCCTTGAAGCGAAGTAAGAGTCCCAATCCCATCGATGTTTCCATAGGGAATATGATTTGGCAGCAGATGTCTCAAGTTAATAAGGTTATTCAAGACCAAAACTGGAGAAGTTGCAATACTGCTACAAGCAAGTACCTGCAGGTGGTAAAGCTTGCAGATTGAACTAGGCAACCGAGTAAAACCACGATCAACTGACAAATATCTGAGATGTCTCAATTTACCTATTGCACACGGCAACACTTCCATTTCTTCAATAGTGATGCGCAACACTCGAATGCTTTCTAGTGATTCAAACACTTGTCGGAAAGCCACGGCATGCTCATCATTGTATCCATTGAATTTTAAAATCAGGGTGTGCAAGTTCTTCCATTTGTCCATATCTTTGAGAAGATCAAGATCACCGGTTTCAAAGTACAAATGACGTACCGTGTTTGGGATCTGGTTGATTGATGTATCTCCAACAAACGTAAAGCATTCACCATGAGATACTTTGCTTGACAGATCATGCAAAAGATCATGCATGATGTACTCTTCTTCCCGTCCTTGAGTTGAGGGATTTATCCAACTATCATATTGAGTTGAGGGATTTATCCAACTATCATATTGTTCAAGAAATGTCAGTTTGGCTAACTCATCTTCAAGAAATGTCAGTTTGGCTAACTCATCAAAGTAGCGGCTTCCAATATCCTCTGGTGCCTGTGCTAGATTCTGAGGAGATTGTTGGATGAAGCCGAGCGCCATCCACATTAAAACTAGATCGCTTTTGAGAAACCGGTGATCTTGAGGAAAGGTGCTGAGAAATGCAAAACAAGGTCTTAGGTGCTTCGGTAAATAATAGTAGCTCAACATCAGAGCCGGCATCACACCATCTCTCTGTGGTCCATGATCTGATATACGACTAGATTGCAGAATATTCGTCCAGTGACTGTCATCCAAGTTAGAACGCAATAACGCTCCAATCGTCTTGGCAGCCAGCGGCAAGCCTCCAAGCCTTCCAGCTATTTGCTCGCCAATTGATTGCAGCTTCCCATGATTATGGGGATTTGTTCCAGCAAATGCGTATCGGTTGAAAAGTGATAAGAAGTCATTACCATCCAAGGGTTTTAACTTCATCGACTCGTTTGCCATCCCTCCCAAAGCTAGTGTAGCCATTTCGGCGACCTCCTCCGATCTGGCAGTTAAAATGATTTTACTTCCTTTAAGTCCACACCTCAACGGAGCAAACAACGTCTGCCAACTAGAGAGATCGTCGTCATTCCAAACGTCATCCAAGACGAGGAGAAATTTCTTAGATGACACCAAGGCCTCGAGAGCTTCCTGTAGTGGGCCAAGTCCTCCGACGTCCGGTCTCCTTTGTGCAGCGCATTCTAGGATGTCTCCCGTAATCTTTTTAACATCAAAGCGAGTGGAGACACACACCCAAATTTTGATGCCAAAGGAACTCTGTAAGGTGTCATCCCCGTAGACGACTTGTGCAAGGGTTGTCTTTCCGACTCCTCCGAGGCCCTCAATGGAGAAAAGAGAGATGCCCTCGTGATCCTCATTAGCGATGGGCGCCCACAGCAACCACTGTAACACTTCCTTCGTATCCCCATCCCTTCCCAGCACATCTCTCTCCCTTACAATAGGTCCAGTTTCACGAAGTTGTTCTTGTTGTTGTTGTTGTTGTTGTTGTTGGTTACGCTCTGTTACCAAACTGTTAAAAACTTCAACGCCTGCCGCCACTTCACTTAGCCTCTTGACAGCCCCCCTTAGCTTCTCGAGGGTGGGGTCGGATTTAAAGGCTCTTTTACTAAACTTGGAAACTCTTCGTTTAGAATCGGAAATAAAACCGCTCACCTTGCTGCCACGAGGTCCGCTTCCTGCAGCATCCGTCTCCACTCGCTTCTGTATCTCATTATAATCGAGATCATCGAGTACGTCACTGGCCATGTAGACAGCACCCTTAAGTTGCCATAGCCATTTGTTGAGGTCGCCGGTTATTTCTCCTTGCCCGCTCTCCGCTGCGTTTACGACAGCTCGGATACGAGGAAGAGCATCCTTGAGCCTTTGAAGCTCGTCGTTCATTCGTCTTCGCCGAGCAAAAAACTGGTCTGCTGCGTAGTCAAACCCAACCTCCACCAGCTTCTCAATGATTTTGCTTGCAATCACATCTCCGACAACCACCATATTTGATTTTTTTTTTC
>NC_033795.1:76045545-76048231 GCF_001876935.1 Asparagus officinalis | reverse complement strand
CAAGATAAAGGGTTACAGCCAAGCATCCACTTCTTTTATCAAAGTCAAGCGTCAATTGTTTTTTTTATTATCGAATGCTACGGAGGTAGCAAAATTCCTGGGGAAGAAATAGACACGTGCGGCTGAGAATCCGGATCAAAAATCTTGTTCATTGCTTCCTGGGGAAGAAATAGACGTGCGGCTGAGAAATAGACGACGATCTCTCTAGTTTGGAACGACTCCTCTTGGTTCGGTGAGCCATCCTGGACATGAGGTTGATTGAGGGGGGAATGGTGAGTAATCCTGGACCGAGTGGCATTCATGATGAAAATAATGGATAGCTTTTACCTTCGCTTTCGAGGTCAAATTGCGAATGCCATGATCCTGATTCTTAACAAAATTAATTCAAGCTTTTTTTGTCTCATATGAGACCTTAGATTCTATTCTATTTTTCATATTAGTCTCATCAAATCTTTGATGTTTTAAACATAGTCACTCAAATCGTTGAATTTGCTGTTAGGTCTCCTAATTCTCACGTCTTGCTACTGGTCATCTTGCTTGAAGGTATTAATTTGAAACAATTTATAAAATTAGGGATCTCATAGTAATTTCAATGATTTAGGAGACTATGTTTGATAATTGATGGACCTAATAGTAATTTCAATCATTTGTGAGACTGGTTTTAAAATATTAAACATGTAACAGATTAATGTAAAAAAGTTCCCATTTTTATATTATGCCTTCAAAACTTCATATTTGTATTTTACACCCTTAAGTAAACTAAAAAGAAATTAATGAATGGATTTGGGCATCAATGGGGTGTTATTTATAACAATTAATGAACTTGGTGGGTATAAAACTATAAATTATAAAATATGGGTATAAAACTACTTTGGGAACACTTTAACATTACAAATGGGTCCACCTGGGTCCAATGCAGTAACAGGCTGGACGGTTTGAATCCGACCGATTAAAATTACCTACCCAACCTGATAAACAAACCCTTTGCCTTAAACGTTATTATTGGATCCGGATACCTAATACAATTACCTAGAACTAATTCTTAATTTCAACATAATCCGAGTCGTAATCAAACAGAGGTTTGTTAATGATACGATACTTACCAAATATGACTTCAGTTATTGCAAGTCCTTGGTGTATTAGGACAGAATCTTATATATTTGTTTGTAAATAAATACCCTGTTGATAGAAAATTACACACAAAAAACAAAAGCAGAGAAAGAAGAAGAGAGCAAATGAAGAGGGAGTTTGAGATGATGAAGAGGAGAAGTTGTAACGAGAGTTCTGGTGCTCTTCTTGAGAGCCGCATTGACGAGAAGACACTGCAAATCAAGAATTTGCTCGAGGATCGAAATGACAATGTAAGTAATTTTCGATTGTTATCTTTAGAAATTTGTTTCTTGCTTGAAGCATTCTAGTCAGAAAATGGGTTTTTAAGGGATTTTGGATTTGTTCGACTTGTTTGTTTTTCTGATAGGTTTTGTCATTGGGATTATATTTACGCAAGAGTTTTGTCCTCCTCCGCTAGAAAAGAGATTTTTTTGCATTGGGGTTTTGCTATGATGATTTGTGTACTTGGTGCTAGTTTCATGCACTTCATCCAAGGAATTAAACCCGAAGAGCATTATAGTTGTCTAAATTTGGAAATTTCTACAAGGAATTCTTTTGATCTCTATTTTTTGTATTGGTTGAGTTTCAGTAGTAGTCATGATTGTAAATAATGACTTCAGTTACGTTGATATTTTTTGTTTCCGGTGTTTATTTTTGAGCCATTACGGATTTGTTCCACTTGATATTTTTCAAGTTTAGGTAATGATATATTCTATTTGCTACTTGCAGGCTTCGAAACGTCTATTTGACATGCTAAGATTGATGAAGTTGATGGATCCCCCTGCAGAAGCCAAAAATGTATGTATTCAGATCTCTTTCTAAACTTCAATTTCTGATTGTTCATCAAAAGGCATCAGCTTTTTTTCCTGAAATTAATGCAATGATTATGCTTTGGTTTTCTAATTGGATTACTGTTATTGGTTTGCTGTAGGCTACAAATTATCACCGGTATGAAAAGAAGCGACATTAAAGAGATCAGGAACTTTGCCGAGTTTCTTTTCAAGCAAGTTTTTTTGCAGTATGATACATTCAGTATTTTAGTATATACTTTTTAGAATGTTGGCGGTTTCAGTATTTTACCCTTTTTTTTAATATGTACACATCTCAGTTTGTTCTTTGGTAGATTGACTTCCGCTCCTATGAACTTGTTATTAATTAAGACAAGAAATTTCAAGTTCTCTTACCTATGCAATCAGCTGAATGTAAACTTCTAAGTTGTATTATGCTCAGTAATAGTAGTGTTGAACTTAGCTTCTTAAATTAAACATAGGATTCAAGAATATACTAATCAAAGCAGATTAGCATGTGATCAAGCAATCTCAGAATTACAACTTGTTTGAAATGTCAGAGAGAGTACTTGTACATTTATGCTTCCATAAATATTCTTTTCTTTCTATATATAGACTTTATTGAACTAACTTTTTGTGACGCGTGGGAGGCTATTGCCCAACAAGTTCGGCCAAGAACCAACAGTTTTTGAGTGAAGAGCTGAGGAGATAGAGCTTCGTGGCGCGTGAGGAGATAAGGATGTGTGTGTTTTTCTTTCTCCCGAACGATTTTGATACCGCTGCTATAT
>NC_033795.1:75988851-76035157 GCF_001876935.1 Asparagus officinalis | reverse complement strand
ATTTTTATCTAACCACTCATCCATCACATCTAATAAAATATTATTTTCATCTAACAACTCATCCATCACATCTAATAAAATATTATTTTCATCCAAACATCACTCAACTCATCTCTTCTCATCATTTCAAATCACTCACATCATCCAATAAAATATTATAACAATTCACCTCATCTCATTAACATTTCATTTCTTTGTTTTCATCCCAAAAAGTTGTGAAAACACTTTTCTTAATCTTTCTTCACATCACCCAATAATACAATGACAACTCATCTCATCTCATTTCATTTCTTATTTTTAAGAATGCATATGCTGCATTATATGAACAATATCATGCAAAACATCACTCCCCCGTGTAATTAAATAAACTTAAACTTTAGTTAAAAAATTTCGCAGAAAAGATCTTGAGAATTACATAAGATTCAAATCAATCACAAAATGTGTTATGTACATGATACTTACAAGAGATAAGCATGCTATATTATATGAACAACATCTTTAAAACATCAGTTCTCTGCGTAATTATATCAACTCAAAACTTTATTCTAAAGATGATAACCAGTCTAATAAAGCTTTGTTGGCGAGCTCAGGAACCTCATCATGAGGACAATGCCCAGCTTGCAAATTCACAACAGAAGTCTTTGGATAGAACTCTTTGCAAATTTAAAACCGAAACCGAACCGAACCGAACCAAATTTCGGTTGGACTGAATATTCGGATGAAGGGGAAAAAATCTGGATCTGGATGAGAGTTTTGAGCATCCGAAAAATTCGGATTGGATGCGGATTGGGCATAAAACCGAACCGAACCGAATATGCCCAGCCCTACTTCTAAGGGCCCGTTTGGTTGGTATCCTAAAATCAAAGAAAAGAAAATCGGTACAAGGAAATCAATAAAATAATATTTTTATCCATTTTCATCTCTAAAACTCACCCATAACATCCAATAAAATATTATTTTTATCATGCAACTCATCTCATTTCATCTCATTTCTTACCTTTAAAAATAAACCAAACACAAGAAATGTGTCATCCCTAAAACTCACCCACAACATCTAATAAAATATTATTTTTATCCTCCAACTCATCTCATTTCATCTCCTTTCTTACCTTTAAAAATAAACCAAACACAAGAAATGTGTCACATCATCCAACTCATCACATCTCAACTTATCTTATTTTTAAAAATCACACACATCATCTAATAATATTGTGACAACTCATCTCATCTCATTAAACATTCCTTTCCATCCATTTCCTAAAAAAAAACAAGAAATTGATTTCCTTAAGTATGTGTCACATCATCCAATAATATACCTCCAACTCATCTCATCTCATCTATTTTCTTATTTTTAAAAATGAACCAAATACAAACAACCTCAAAACATCATCCAATAATATACCTCCAATTCATTTCCTTACTTTTTTAACCAACCAAACAACCTCAAAATAATTTTTTTTTAAAAATCACTCACATCATCCAATAATAAGGTGACAACTCATCTCATCCCATCTCTTATTCCATAATTTCCTTCTTTTAAAACCAACCAAACAACCTCAAAACAATTATTATAGGAAATAGGTTTCCTATTCTTTGATTTCCCTTTTTTTTTTCCGAAACGAACAGCCAAGAGTCCCACTACCACTATAGATAGAGAGAGAGTGTGGTTGTGAGAGTGTCCCTATCATTATTTTTCTTCGAATTATGGATTCTCATTTGGGAATAGGCATGTTATCTTCTGCTCCCGGTATGTTTCCAGTGTTCAACGACACCACCTCTTGAAAGCCATGAATATATATAGTTTGAAAACTTAATTATTTTGGAAAGCAGTTTTGACCAAAAAAATTCAACATGCATCACGCACGGAAATCGCCTTAAGCGCCACTATCCCCGTATCTCAGTAAGATGTCACAAGAAAACGACATAGACGTCGTTTGGACTGAGAATTGGAATATACACAACAGTAACTTATACTAAATCAAATACCATGTTTCAGTCAAATTGTCGGATACCACACACGGAAATTGCTTTTTGCCGATTACAAGAGACTGACGGTCTTTAGTATTTATAAGGCTCTCTCCTCACTACGGGTCCTTTGAATTGTCCAAGCATTTGTACCTCTCAAGGATGGTGATGGTGATTATTTTCTTCTTGGTGAAACTAATAAAGCAGAAAGCTTGCCTTCTGATATGTACAAATCAGATTTCAATCTTCTTTGTGGAGTTATGTACAAATCAGATTTCAAGCTTGCCGATTACAAGGAGCTGAAGTTTTAGGATATTGAACTGATAGTATCTAAAACTCTAAACTAGAACCTGAAACCCGACAAGGAAACTGATAAGAAACTGATAAATTCACCCGAACTTTATCTCATATACATTACGACGAGAAGAAGATGAAACTTGGATCGTTTGAGTGCTTCATGTTGCATCATATATTGCTCAGGATTCAAAACTAATGTGAAAACTTGCAGAGCTTCTAGAAATATTAGATGTTCTACTCATGCATAACAAAGCTAAATGCTTGTATAAAAGGCTATGCATTGTAATTTCAACAAATCCGTGAGTACCAGAAAACAGAAAACTTCGCTTGGTAATAATTGAGTTATTCCTCAACTACTTAGGATCCCTTTGATTGCATGAGCATGACCAACTCAGTAATCTTTTTTGGTTTATGCTGATATATAGGCAGAAAATACCCATAAAATGTTTATGTCGGAACACTACCCTTGATAGCGAAGAAAATCTCCCCCTTCGCAGTTAAAAAGGAACAGAAGACTACAAAGACAATTGTAGATGCTTAATTTTAATGAAATTTTAAAAAAGATGTACATTCTAAAGATAAACGAGTAATAACTTCCACCCGTAGATAACTGTCTGTGATATGTCAAGAAGCAATTTTGATCTATGAGGCTGACGACAATTCCCCTGAACACTATTTGTACTTACAAGTAGCCTCAGCACTTGCGACAACACTGCCTGAACATAGAACTCAAGCTTGGCTCCAACGTGTCCTAATCAGCACATCCAAAATGCAGACTTCAAACAAATAAAAAATAATAATTATTATCATAATCTAAACAATTCTCTCGAGACAACATAACTATAAGCATTAAGCACAGGAGAAACAAAATAATATACAACAAACCAGATTATACCCAGCGAAAAGAATGGAAGAAAAAAAGAAACTCTATTACCAAAAAATGACAATACAACAGTTACTATTAAGAACTCAAGAGAGTGAAACATTCCATCAGCTCATCAATGCCCAATTCCTCCCATGTCCCATCCTCCTGTGATGTTGGTGGAAGAGTATTCATCAATGAGGAAGATGCTTCATAAGAATCTAAAGCAGGAGAGGAAAACCATGATGATGATAAGTACGGAGACGATGACAAGGGCCAAGAAGATGCCTCCAAGTTAATTGTCGAATGGTTCTCAGTATCATAAAAGTCACTGCATCCCTCAGCCCACTTCCTCTTTCGAAGTATGTCCTGTACATAGTTTGCCGCTTGTTCATAAACAGGAGTAGCAACACCAGATTCTGCCATAGAATGATTTGTCATCGCTTCGTGTTCCTTAAGCAACATCTCTATCACCTGTCTTTCATCCACTTCTACCTCTTGATCGAAAACAGTATGCCGCTTCTCATCCAATGTTGAAATCAACTGATTGAAGGCTTCTGTTTCTTTGCAGGGAACAAATGCAGAGAGTGATGATGACGTAGACGGTAATGATGACGAAGCCTCCGCCCCCTTCCTCTTTTGAGGCCTTTCCTTTACATTTGTTACTGCTGATGATGTTCCTTGTTCTCTTGTTCATAATAGCCGCAACTCCAGACTCTGCGTCTGCCCATCCTTCACTATCTTTCTTGGTTTTATTCAAGTGAATTCTGCAGAGCACCATGCTCTCAAACTTGTTACTGTTCTCAGGAGGCTTGAGATGAAATTCATACATGATCCAGTTGGTGTTGATCTCCTTACCCACTTGGTATATTTAAAAGTCAACAGTACCCCCACTTGGTCTATTTAAAAGTCAGCAGTGTCTCATACCCAACATGTTGAGATTGATCATAGACTTTTTCATCTCCTCTTGTTCTATAGCAGAAACCATGTCTAGCAGTACGCTAAACCCTTTTAGCATTTGCGCCAGTTGGTTGTCTGCATAAGAAGAAATGCATGTCCTTGTTGTTTTGGTATTGAAATGTGTTATGTGTCCCATAAAAACCACGAATCAAATGTATCAGAATTTTTGAAATATCCATCCAAGTGAATCACTACAACAATGATACAAATTGCGCTAACTACTAAGTTGGGGGAGAAAGGAAACCTTTCAAAACAGGGGAGAAAACTAAAAGACTAATTTACATGTTAAGTAACAAAGTATAATGAGCAATACAAAATCATAAAAATGCTGAAAAGCTGAGTTTTAGATAAAGCTTGCACCATAATAACTGTTCTGATGTAGAATTTAGTACAATTTTTAGCGAATTTCTGATCACTCAGAATTGGTGGGCACCATAAAGGAAAATTGCTAGTCTTAAGGAAGCAATCGTTAAGTTTTGAGCATGCTTCAAACATAATGATTCGATAATCCAAACGTGGTACAATTAGAGCCCAGACCTGCTCACAAGACAAAAAAACACACAAATATTTTACATGTTTGACAGATGAAATAAAAAGAAACAAGGGATGATTATTACTCTCCTTATACATACTAAAGGTGGTAAGCATTGCTTGGATTAATTAATAAATTATTATGTCTCTTATTACTCAAGGGTCTTCTTTCATATGATAAACCTGTAAGACTTTCCATTTTTATGACCAGGAGACTAACTTTTCGACTGCTCCTATATTCCTCTAATACCTAAAATATTTTATGCGCAAACAATAATCCTTGGCACATATAGGAAAGTCATGGCTTGTATACTAATGTTACGTGCATAGCCCAGGAGCTTAGGAAGCAATACTGTCTTCTCATACCAAAAGCAAACAATGTTACATCTTTTAGAACAAAAGGCCACTTAAATTATTTGTTGAACCTAAAAAAAGCACATAACTTGACATAACTTGACATAACTTGACATAACTTGAGGTTGTTCTCGATTCTAGTGAGATTGTGAGGGAAAAATTTGTAATAATTGATTTTTCATAATCTAGATAAGGTATTTTTCTTCGCCATACTGAATTGTTCTTGTGTTTTAGTTGTCTTCTTCTCAACCCACCTTTTAATAATTCCGCGACCAAATGGTGCTCGTACGGCGACTCGTATCGAGTTGGTATAGATTGTGAGGGAGAGATTTGTAATAATTGATTCTTCATAATCTAGAGAAGGTATTTTTCTTCGCCATACTGAATTGTTCTTGTGTTTTAGTTGTCTTCTTCTCAACCCACCTTTTAATAATTCCGCGACCAAATGGTGCTCGTACGGCGACTCGTATCGAGTTGGTATCAGAGCAATCAGATCCGGTGAAGGGGCATCCTGTATATGGTCCTGACTCGATCGCAATACAAGAAGCTTGGCGAGATCCTTATTTCATTGGAAGGAGGCCAGGTTAAGGAAGAAGAAGATGACTGAAGTTAAATGGAGGGGCTCGAGAGTTTCCTCACCTGCTCAATGTTCTCCTTGGGATATTTCAGCACAAAATCCTCTTGCTAGTCGACTGGAAGGCGTGCTGGGAGGGGTCTTAGGGGGCTTTACACAGGAGGGCTATAGCGAGGAGGACATCCGCAAAGGTTTTGCTGATTATTTTCAATTAAATCAGCCATGACTTGTACTTTTAATTAATATACCTAAGACATTTGTATATTTCAGATACCCTCTTTATGTTTGTAACTTGAGTAATTTATAAATTGTTGTATTCTGATTCTATTCAATCTTTTGTTTTGGTTTTATGCGTGGTAATATATATGTTGTGAACAAGTATATTATATATTTTTGTGGGAAATGAATTATATGTAAACATGGTTTGGTTTTATGCGTGGGAATATATATGTTGTGAACAAGTATATTATATATTTTTGTGGGAAATGAATTATATGTAAACGTTGTAGGTAAAAGTGAAAAAAAATAAAAAAACACACCGTTGGTGCAAGCTTCAGAACTGTTGGTGCACGAAACTTGCACCAACGGTTTAAACTGTTGGTGATTTTATGTGCACCAACGGTTGCAACCATTGGTGGTGTTATTTGCACCAACGGTTTAAAACCGTTGGTGTTGAAACTTTCACCAACGGTGAAACCCGTTGGTGATGATTCTTGCACCAACGGTTCAAACCGTTGGTGCCAATTTGTTTCATAATTTATTTTTTTTAAATATTTAATTAAAATTTTACTTGTACCAACGGGGCGGAATCGTTGTGCAGAGTTTACACTCATTGGGGCTGTTTTAACCCCAACGGCTACTTGGAGAAACGGGTTCATTTTTCTGCTCGCCAACCGTTGAGAATACTACATTCCTAACGTTAGCAATCGTTGGGCAGGCCTTCTATGTACTAGTGTCTGTTAGGAGAATGATAGATGTGGATAGTTTATATACGATGCATTTGATATCCCGAAATTTTAGAGACTTCAATTTAATATATCATTTCTAAAAATAACGTGAATAGATTAAAAATATTAACTAAAAATTAAAATATTCCTAAAATATTTAAACATGCACAAAAATATCAATTCCCTCTTTCTTTTAAAATTTTTAAAAAAATCTATGATCTATGGTAACTGAAATAGGCATCTAAAGATTTTGCATAAGACTATATTTGGTAACAAATATATCGAAAAATATCATCCCCCCACCCCCCTCTTGTTTTAAATTTAAAAAAAAATTTCTGGTGACAGAAAAATAAGGCACTTAAAAGATATGAAGAGTAAATTTGGTAAAAAAATAAAGATAATCGTGCATGACACATTTGGAGAACTAAAACAAAAATTTTAAGAAATTAATATAAGCAAGAATTAATCAAACCACGTCTGTAAATATTGAAATATAATCTATTTGTTATAATATGTTTTCATACTATATACTAATAAATTTTTATAAGTAGGTAAATTCAATTTAAATAATCTTGTTTTTCAGTTGCAGGTGATTAAATGCGAACTCCAAAAGCTACACCCTAATATTCGACAACATTGTGAAGAAAAATAACAACATCAGAAATTCCAAATAAACTAATGAATTATATGGCGCAGTTTAAGTTTCAATTTTACCTCTTGGACTGTAATAAAAACATCAGTAGTTGCTCTCAACATGTGATGAAGAAGACTCAGATAATAGTTGACTCCTTGACGATCGTCAGCATTTGCTAATATTTCAGGTGAGATGAAACTTCCATGACGACTAAGGAAAATCCTATACTTCAAAGCCCTTTAATCATTATTAATCAGAGAAGCTAAATATATATTTAGTGAAAATAACCCATTCAGAGTTCAGACTCATCATGCTAGAGGTTGGAAATGTGGGCAAGAATTACTAAATATGTTACAGTTTAACTTTAAATCATTTCATCCAATCATGAGGATAAAACTATCATTAAACATAAAATCAATCGCAGATCGAAGCAAACACATTCAACTAAATTGAGACGGGGGGAAAAGCATGAGAGTTACTTGAAATCGACATAATAAACCAATCCAAAATCTTAATTGAAGAGCAAGGAAGCATTAGATGGCAAGAGCAAGATATCTGATAAAATTCGCAGCTTCGTACCAATCTATTTAACTGCAAATTTGATCTCCAGCCTCGATCACATCCATGGATCGAAGAAAGGCGGAATCTTTGAGATCAGGGCAAGGGGGTTTCATTTGGGTACGAGGAGCTTGGGGTTTAGGGCTTCGGATGTCGTTCGAGCTGGACTCGCGATGGAGGAGATGTATTTTGAGGAGGAGAAGGTAGGGGGAAATAATACTTAGGACTCTTAACACTTTGCAGTTTTTATTTATATTCATGGATATTTTTTAGGTGATATGTTTACTATTGTTCTCACTACTGTGCCTTGACTAGAGTTTTATGCTCTACTTTAACTCAAAGTACAAGATATAGCAGCAATTGCTTGATACATTGCTACTGCTGATGCATACTTACAATCTAACGCCTTGACCCTGTTAGGTGTAAAATTACAACCCTCAACCTTTACCTTAATCCCTTTGAGCATTATTGCAGTGGTGGTGGCTTTAAGATTGTATCCATCAAAGTTTAAATTCGTCTGAATGTGCATTTAAAAACTGGGTTGAAAAAAAAAACACATAGGTTTAGGCTCATAAACAAGGTGCTCAAATCTGCGGGGTGCATGATATAAAATTATAATACTAACCGTCCCCATAGAGTTTGGAGTGCTGTTACGACAGAGCCACAGAGGAGATGTTAGGAAGTACTACAATGTTTATTTATAAACTGTTTGTGGATTCTAGCTCAACATTGGGTTGGCATAATTTCACATTACTCTTCTAGACGTGCTCTGTTTTTATTTAGACCAAAATGCATTAGTCTGCTGCCACATGAAGATATAATTGGGCTTGCCATTGTCTTACTGATGAATTCCTTTGTTTTGGTACATTCAGGCACGTGAATTTGCAAGTGAACTTCGTGCAAGCACAAAGGCATCGAGAAACCCAACTGTTTGGCCTTGGCTAGAAGCTTGCTGCATGGTCCTGGTCACACAGCAAATAGTGCGGATACTTCTAACGTTTCTGAAGCATACTCGAAGATGCTTACAATTTTCATTCCTCTTCTTGTGGATGAGGTTATTGTTTGTATTTTCATGCGCTGGCCCTGGCATGGGGCTTGTTTAGGCATAGGTCTTCCTATTGGATACTAAGTATGGCTGCCATGCTTACTCTTCTGCAGAGTTCCTTTTTTGCGCATTTCATGTGTTTTTGAAGCGCCTGCCTTTGTTCCCACCTGGTGCTCTGCTAATGGAAACAAAAATTTATCTGATGACAATGACGACAAAATGATGATGATGATATAAGTTTTATAGATTCTGATGGAAATGATATCAAGTCGAGTAGGTTTCTCTCACAATCAGATCAACTGGTTGCTTTTATTTATTTAGTTTCAGGTTGTCGTCTGATATCTTTTTTAAACTTCCGCACTATAAATGCATATGACCTCTTTGCTGATAATGGACCAACTGAGCTAGGAACATTAAATGAAGCTCTTCAGAATTACGTGAGGAATCCAGGTAATTTGTCATTTATAAATATTTTCTCTATGAAGATAAGCTTATAAGATATGAAATAATGTTATTAGTAAATTTTCTTGAAAAAACTTAGAACCATGGTCAAAGGTTATTAACCATGACCACGTCCATGAACTTTTGAATGAATGAATTGCTGAAAGCTGTTCATTTTCTGCTATATTTGTGGCGGAAAATGTCAGATATCTGGTAAAATGCTTAATTACTGCTTGGTTGTATAACTATAGTTTCAATAGAACAATTTTCAAACAATACTCGTCATATAATCCAAATAAATATCTCATCCAATTTCATCCGTCAATCCACAATATCGAACAATACTCGTCATACCAATCACAATACATCTCGCATGCAAGTGGTGGAGAGGTATATATGTCATATATATATGTATTTATTATGAGTATTTTGGCAATATATTCTCATATTGATTTACATTCTTTTTAGGCTAGAGGAATAATTGTTGGATGTGAATTGATAAATGTGAATATTGTTTAATATATTGGTAAATTGTTCAATATATTGTGAATATTGATAGTAACAGGTACACATCCTCGATTGGGGGTTTGCAATGCAGTAAATTTTTTTTCCTGATTATATACATTGGCGACGGATATACGCCTCACCAATGTGCATTGGCGACAGCTGTTGCTCGTCGCCAAATGAAACATTGGGACGGGCTTTTGTTGCGCGCCAATGAACATTGGCGAGCGGTAAAACCCGTCGTCAATGTCATTAGCGGACAGGATACGGCAAAAGCCCGTCACCAATGTTCATTGGCGACGAGATTAGGCCTCACCAATGTTCATGGTGACGGCAAGAGCCCGTCGGCCAATGATTCCGTCCACCAATACATGTCCGACCCAATGTTCGCATTGGCGACGGATGTACCCGTCGCCAATGTATTTGCGACAGATTAATTGTGACGGACTCTTCCCCGTCGTGAAAGTGTATTGGTGACGGATTTTTGCTGTATTGGCGACGGATTTCCCCGTCGCTAATGCTCATTTTTCTACTATGTTAGTAGATAGTTTCAGTTAGTGTTTTCCATTGAGTTTTTAAAAATAGCTTATGTAAATATTTTGATTGTAAAATGATTCTGTTGATGTAATGTCTCAGTTGTTTTTGTTTATTTCTAAGTAAAAAATTTTCATTTTTGTAGTGTGATGGACTGATTTTCAAAATGGTCCCTTGTAGTTAAGCCTCGAAGATGTATGCTAAGTCTCACCATGTTTTTGCTCAAGCTCTCTGTCATGCACTTTTTATTGTCTGCTGTCACCTGAAACTGATAAAAAGAGCAGTGTTGAGTAGATGAAATGCCGTGATACTGTATGGAGAAGTTCTTGGATTCTTACTTCAAATTTTAAACGTTGGCAAATATTCTCCTGTATAAATGCATGTGTGAGGAATACAAGAGAGGGCTAACCATAGTATTGCCTAATCTAACTGGAAATGCTAATATTGGATGCTTAAAAAAGGGACCTTGTTTAGAGCCTTAGAGAAGAGTTAAAATTACCCAATTTTATATATAAGGGAAGGTTATTTAAATATATAAGTGAGATCATCAAAATATAAGGCGAAAACCGAAAATTAAAATTTAAAAAGAAACATTCGAACCATATCATATCTGTGTGCATGACTACATGTGGTTTGATAAAGTTTGTACTCTAGTAGCATGCATGATATATGACTGAAGCCGCGGAATTAAATGTTAAGAATATGTACGGGTAGACTACATAAAGAGGAGGAAACATAATTTCAATTATCAACAACCAGGATTAGAATAGATAAGAGGATGAAATACGAAGTTGGAATACACCTAAATATTAACAAAAGGCACTTCATGTCACATGGCAACAAACAAAAAAGCAAAGTGATGAAGAGGAATAGAAACATTGCCTCCGTGGCAAAATATGCAACATCTCAATACTCCATCGAGTTCATTATACCAGCATTACATCCATTCTAGCCAAAAAACGCCATCCTAAACAAAGCAAAATAAAACTTGATCTTGTTCACTGCTCTCCATCTAAACATTGCAAATAAACAATGGTTCTCTTCTAGTTTGCCCATCACTTTCCAGCAAGCACATTAATAGTCTCCATCTTTAGATAGATTTTATGCAAAATCCCTAAAGGAAAAGCTCCCAAACCTCGAGCATAAGCCCAAACTAACCTTATAACACTCTCTTCTACAACTCTCGCGAAACAAGTGGTTCATCACTCTGAAGCAAGCCGCATGGCTGCAAGCAAGTTGAGCATAGTATGGCTTATCGAACCACCTGAAATCTTGATGTCTTAGAGCGGACCGAGCATTGTCTCTCCCCATTTGTTGGGCATATTGACTGCCAAAGATCTTCAAAATGTTATAACTTCTTCTACTTCAAGGACAATTGGAGGTCCTTCGTATGCGGGCTAACCATATAGTCTCCCTATGAAGCTTCGCTACATCTTGCGTACTTTCAATGGTATTGACTCCCTGCCAGTTAATTACCATTGGGTATTCACGTGTACATAATCCCACAAATAGAAAAAAAAACAGAAAAAAAAAAAAAAAAAAACAAAAAAAAAAAAAAAAAAAAAAAAAAAAAAAAAAATGATTAAATAGAAAGTTTGAAGTCCAATATCCAAACATTATAACAACGCATTCATGTTCTCTTGTCAGCAGTTAATATCCAGTTTGATACTAGCCCTCAAGTACTGATGATTTAGTAAACATTTCTGATACAGACTAAAATAGTCCTTATAAATAAAGCGACCTGCCTGCCCTACTCATGAATCATTAGCGTAGGCTCGATACAGAACATAAGCAAAAAAACCATCACTATATGTTCAAACTAAAACTAAAACTTTTCTACAAGTCAAAAACTATCAACTTCTAATGAGCGACCAAGGTTTTTTTTTTCATCAGTTCATAGCATAGCAGTACCCAACATGAACTAAATATGATGAAAGTTACGTATTGTTATTTTACATGGCCTACATAGGCTGAAAGTTTTAATACTCCTAAAGATGTATACATTGACTCCTTTTTACCATATCAACCTGCAAAAAAAAATTATGATTAGGGTCATGGAGGAGTCACTTGATATTGCTGGAGCAATATAAAAGACATTGCCAGCGACACCAATTATGAGCTTGAAGAGCTTGTGACACGCAGATAGTTAGGGGTTTTGCAGTAGCATAGAGAAGTGTGATTCGTGAAAGTTACCACACAGAGAGCTAAAAAATTATAATGATTTGCAGGGATTCATAACAAATATAAGCACTTTGAGATATTGAAATATCTCAAGGAAACACTGAGCCATAAGTGAGAAGCAAGTTTAATGAACCATTATCTATGCGGGAGCCAGGCCGAAAGCAACATGCTTCACTGATTTCTAAAGCAGTCCAGGGAAGAGAGGGCCTTGGCAGGCTACGAGAGCCGACTTTGCCAGTACTTACTTTCCCAGGAAGCATGGATTTCGCCACGCGAGTTCTTGTTGCGCAAACAACCACGAGTGATGTCTCCCTCCTCCCAGATTCCACTAAAGTCAAGCTATGCATAGATGGGCTGACGACCGTGATTTTACTCAATGGCTATCAACGTGGAGCAGGCAAGGGTCATCAATGCTAGATCGCCGACGGTTAATGTGAACTTCCTCCTCCTCCTCCTCCTCTCCCCTTAATTGGCAGCTGTGCTACTGCTGATGCTTGCACCGAGCTTGGACACATTCTCAATTCCATAGCTGTTAAGGTGGGAAAAGCCTTTATAGACCACTCAAACTGACATTCAGCCCTCACAGTCTTCCAAGTCCAGCGCTCTTTTAGTGAAGTTAATCTTCTGCACGCCTCTTCGGAGGAAAGGATGTTATGTGGGTTCCAACCTGCAGTGTAACGGTAGAAAGAAAGTAAGGCGACCGCGTCGGTTAGCCATCTTCAGCTGGTTTGGGCAATATCAATTCCGCTAGGCTTTCGATGGATGCGCAGATGCCTTGACAGCTTCCTCTGCATGCAGATCCGCAAGAGCTTCGCAACCATCTAATTCCTCAACCTCCTTGAGGTGCGCTGATAGGCGATGCCGAAACAAAAGCCGGCGCACTGATGTTAAATTTTCACTCCTGCCCAATCTCCAGTGGGTGAGGAAAGGAGAGGGGAGGACGAGGATGGGTAGCGGGAAGAATGTTGCAGAATCAGACAGCTCCCACACCCCCATAACTCCAAGCTCTGTTAGGCTTAGGGGCAGAGGAGGCAATGCACTTCAGTTTGCGGACACCACCGCCGATTCCGAGTATTCAAAGCGACGAGGCAGCAACGGGTGCCGTCTCCGCTGCCAAATCCGCGACCACTCTTCCACTTGCTTCACAAAGCACCGGATGTCATAAAATCATTCAGTGCTGAAATCCACTTCAAAAGCAATTTGCACGACCCTGCTTGTGAATATCGCACATCTCAATTCACTGAGATGATGAAATACGAAGTTTGGAGATCAACTAAATATTAACCAAAAGGACTTCATGTGCACATGGAGACAAACAAAAAAGTCAAGTGATGAAAGATAATAGAAAAATTTGCCTCCTGACAAAATATGCAACATCCAATACTTCCATCAGTTTTAGAAAGCTTCTGCAGGTCCTGGTCACACAGCTAATAGTGCGGATACTTCTAACGTTTCTGAGCATAATCGAAAGATGGCTTACAATTTTGCATTCCTCTTCTTGTGGTGAGGTTATTGTTTTGTATTTTCAATGGCGCTGGGCCCTGGCATGGGGCTTGGTTTAGGCATAGGTCTTCCTATTGGATACTAAAGTATGGCTGCCCATGCTTACTCTTCTGCAGAGTTTCCTTTTTTTGCGAGCATTTCATCGTGTTTGAAGTCGCCTGCTTTGTTCGGCACTGTGGCTCTTGCTAATGGAAACAAAAATTTAATCTGATGACAATGACACAAATGATGATTGATGATATAAGTTTTATAGATTCTGGATGGAAATGATATCAAGTCGAGTAGGTTTCTCCTTCACAATCAGATCACTGGTTGCTTTTATTTATTTAGTTTTTCAGGTTGTCGTCTGCATATCTTTTTTAAACGCTTCCGCACTATAAATGCATTATGACCTCTTTTGCTGCTAATGAACCAACTGAGGGGCTAGGAACATTAAATGAAGGGCCTCAGAATTACGTGATGCGAATCCAGGTAATTTGGTCATTTATAATATTTCTCTAATGAAGGGAAAAAAAATTTTTAAAAAGCGGCCGCCCCTTTTTTTAAATAAAAAAATGGTAAAATTGAAAAAAAAAAAATTAATTGTTATAAATATTATTAGTAAATTTTTTGAAAAAACTTAGAACACATGGTTCAAGGTTATTAACCATGACCACGTCCATTGAACTTTTGAACTGATGAGCTTGCTGAAAGCTGTTATTTTCTGGGTATATTTGTGGGCGAAAATGTCAGATATCTGGGTAAAACTTAATTTACTGCTTGGTTGTATAATCTATAGTTTCAATAGAACCATTTTCAAACAATAACTCGGTCATATAATCCAAATAAAATAACTCATCTCACTTCAATCCGTCAATGACCACAATATCGAAGCAATACTCGTCATACGAATCAAAATACATCTCGCAATGCTAAGTGGTTGGAGAGGTATATATTGTCATTATATATATGTATTTATTATGAGTATTTTGGAATATATTCTCATTTGATTTACCTTCTTTAGGCTAGAGAATAATTGTTGATGTAATTGAAAAGTGAATAATTGTTTAATATATTTGAATGTGTTTCAAATATATTGTGAGATATTGATAGTAAGCAGGTACCCATTTCCGATTGGGGGGTTTTGCATATGGCAAGTAAATTTTTTTCACTGATTATGATACAATTGGCGACGATATACCCGTCACCAATGTTCATCTGGCTGACAGGCTTTTGCCTCGTCGCCAAATGAACATTGGCGACGGGGCTTTGTTCGTCGGGCCAATGAAACATTGGACGAGGGCTCCGGTTAAAACGGCCGTCGTCCAATGTTGCATTAGCGACGGGCAAAAGCCGCGTCACCAATTGTTCATTGGCGACGAGATTAGGCCGTCACCGAATGTTCATTGGTGAGAAGCAAGAGCGCCGCTCCGCAATGATTCCGTGCAGCGCAAACATGTCGACGCCATATTGTTCATTGGTCGACGGATGTACCCGTCGCGCAATGTTATTGGACGACAGGATTATTGGTGACGGTACTTTGCGCCGTCGTGGAAAGTGTATTGGTGAACGGATTTTGCTGTATTGGCGACGGGATTGCCCCGTCGGCTAATGCTCATTTTCTAACTAGTGTTTAGTAGATAGTTTTCAGTTAGTGTTTTCGCATTGAGTTTTAAAAATAGGCTTTATGTAAATATTTTTGATTGTAAAATGATTTCTGTTGATGTAATGTCTCAGTTTTGTTTTTGTTTATTTCTATAGTAAAAAATTTTCATTTTTTTGTAGTGTGATGGACCTGATTTCAAATGGTCCGCTTGTAGTTAACTGCGAAGAATGTATGCTAAAGTCTCACCATGTTTTTGCTCAAAGCTCTCTGTCATGCACTTTTTTATTGTCTGTTCAACCTGAACTGATAAAAAGAGCAGTGTTGAGTAGAATGAATGCCTGATACTGTAGAGCATAAGTCTTGGATTGTTATTCAGAAATTTTAAACCGTTGGCAAATATTCTCCTGTATAATGCATGTGTGAGGAATACAAGAGAGGGGCGAACACCATAGTTTGGGCTAATCTAACTGGAAATGCTAATATTGGATGGCGTTAAAAAAGGAACTTCTGGTTAGAGCCTTAGGAAGAGTTAAAATACCAATTTTATATATAGGAAGGTTATTTAAATATATAAGTGAGATCATCAAAATAGTTTAAAGGGAAAACGATTAAATTTAAAAAAGAAATTCAGCACCATATCAATATCTGGAAGAAACTAGCAGTGGTTTGATAATTTTGTACTCTGTAGCATGACATTGTATATGACTGAAGCCGCTGGAATTAAATGATGTATAAGAAATGTACGGGTAGACTACATAAAAGAAGGAGGAAACATAATTTCGCATTATCAACAACGCAGGATTAGAATAGAGAGATGAAATAGTGAAGATTTGGAATGCACCTAAATATATTATACTGCAAAGGACTTCATTCCCACATGAACATAACAAAAAAGTCAAGTGATGAAGATAATAGAAAATTGCTCCTGATCAAAATATGCAACATCTCAATACTTCCATCAGTTTTGCATTACGCAGCATTAACTGCATTCTAGACAAAAAACCGGCATCCTAAACACAAGCAAATAAAAACTTGAATCTTGTTCACTGGACTCTCCATCTAAACACATTGAAATAGAGCAATGTTCCTCTCTAGTTTTGCCCATTCAGTTCGCAGGCAAGCACATTAAATTCTCCATCTTTATCATAGATTTAGCAACAAATGCCTAAAGAAAGCTCCCAAACCTGAGCATAAGCGCAAACTAACTTCTATAAAACTCTCTTCTACACTCTCGAAACAATGTTCATGCCTCTGAAGCAAGCCGAAGGCTGCTAGACAGAGTGAGATAGTATTGGTAATCGAACCACGATTGAAGTCTGAGGGTCTAGAGGGACGCGAGGCTATTGTCTCTCCCATTTGTTGGGCATATTGACTGCAAGAATCTTCAAATGTAATAAGCTTCTGTATTCAAAGGACAATGGAGGTCCTTCGTATGCTGGCTAAACCATAATAAGTCTCCCTAATGAAGCTCGTACATCTTGGTCTTCCAATGGTATTACTGTACTCCTGCAGTTCAATTACCATTGGTATTCAGCGTGTAGCTATAATGCCACAAAAAATAGAAAAGATTTAAATTTAGAAAGTTTGAGAAGTTCAATATCAAACATTACTAAACAACGATTCATGGTTTTTTTTTTTTTTCTTACCGCCGGTTTTTTTTTTTTTTTTTTTTTTTTTTTCCCACTTGTAGGAGTTAATAATCGCAGTTGATATAGGCTCATACTGATGAATTGTAAAGCATTTCTGATACAGACATAAATGTGCCTTATAGAATATAAAGGACCTGCCTGCTACTCAATGAATCAATAGGTAGGGCTCATACAGACATAAGGCAAAAAACATCACTAATATGTTCAAACTAAAACTAACTTCTTCTACAAGTCAAAAACATCAACTTCTAATAGAGACGCAAGGTTTGTTTTTTTTATATCAGTGCATAGCATAAGCAGTAACTCCACATGAACTAATATGAAGTTCGTTTGGTTATTTTACATGGCTACATAGGCCTGAAAGTTTAATATCCCTAAAGATGTTACTGAACTCGCTTTTACCATATTCAACCTGCAAAAAAATTTATGATTAGGCGGTCAATGAGAGAATTGAATATTGCTGGAGCAATATCAGAATTGGCAGGACACCAAATGAAGACTTGAAGAGTTGTGAGCACGAGCAAGTAGATTAGGGGTTTGAGTAGCAATAGGAGAAAGTTGATTCGTGAAAGATTACACACAGAGAGGCTATATAATTTTGATTTGCTTGGATATAACAATATAAGCACTTTGAGATTTGAAAATATCTAAAGGAAACACATGAGTCTAAGTGAGGAAGAAGTTTATTGAACATTATATGGGCGGACGGCAGGGAAAGCAATGCTATCAGCTGATTTCTAAGAGTCCAGGGAAGAGAGGGCTTGGAGGCTACGAGGCAGCGACTTTGCAGTACTGTACTTTCCCAGGAAGATGGATCGCAGCGAAGTTCTGTTGCGCAACAACCACGAGTTGATGTCTCCCTCACTCTCCAGATTCCCACAGTCCGCTATGCATAGATGTGTGACAGACGTGAGTTTTCTCAATGGTTCAACGTGGAGCAGCAAGGGGTCATCAATGCTAAGATCGCCGACGGTTAATGTGAACTCCTCCTCCTCCTCCTCCTTCCCCTTAATTGGCGCTGCTGCTACTGCTGATGCTTGCACGAGCTTGGGACACTTCTCAATCCATAGCCTTTTAAGGTGGGAAAGAGCCTTTAGACCCTCAACTGACATCAGCCCTCCACAGTCTTCCAATGTCAGCTCTTTTAGTGAAGTTAATCTTCTGCACGCCTCTTCGGAGGGAAAGGATGTTATGTGGTTCCAACCTGACAGTGTAAGGTAGGAAAGAGAAGTAAGGGCGACCGCGTCGGTAGCCATCTTCAGCTTTGGGCAATATCCAATCGCTAGGCTTTCGATGGAGCGCAGATGCTGAAAGCCTTCCTCTGCATGCAGATCCGCAAGAGCTTCGCAACATCTAATCCTCAACCTCCTGAGGGCGCTGAGGCGATGCCGAAACAAGCCGGCCACTGATGTTAAATTTTCACATCCTGCAATCTCCATGTGGGTGAGGGAAGGAGAGGAGGAGGACGAGGATGGAGTAGCCGGGAAGAATGTTGGAGAATCAGACAGTCCCACACCCCATAACTCCAAGCTCTGTAGGCTTAGGGGCAGAGGAGGCAATGCCTTCAGTTTGGGACACCACCGGATTCCGAGATATTCAAGGAGAGGCCAGCAAGGTGCCGTCTCCGCTCCAAATCCGGACCACTCTTCCAATTGTTCACAAAGCCGGATGTCTAAAATCTTCAGTTGCTGAAATCCACCTTCAAAGCCAATTTGCACGAGTCCTGTTAGTGAATCCAATCTCAATTCACTGAGATAGGGAAGCTTCCCGAGAGAAGGAAGGTGCTTCCAAGCTGCGTTTTCGGAAAGAACAACGCGCTCTAGATTTTTTAACAAACCTTTTTCCATCCAATATGGAGACCTTGCACCTCGGTACCTTTCGATTTCGAGTTCCTTGAGGCTATCAGGCGGATGGAGGCAATCGAGCACCTTTTCATACTCCTCTGCTGCACTCGAATGCTTTCTAGTGATTCAAACACTTGTCGGAAAGCCACGGCATGCTCATCATTGTATCCATTGAATTTTAAAATCAGGGTGTGCAAGTTTTTCCATTTGTCCATATCTTTGAGAAGACCAAGATCACCGGTTACAAAGTACAAATGACGTACTGTGTTTGGGATCTGGTTGATTGACATATTTCCAACAAACGTAAAGCATTCACCATGAGATACTTTGCTTGACAGATCGTGCAAAAGATCATGCATGATGTACTCTTCTTCCCGTCCTTGAGTTGAGGGATTTATCCAACTATCATATTGAGTTGAGGGATTTATCCAACTATCATATTGTTCAAGAAATGACAGTTTGGCTAACTCATCAAAGTAGCGGCTTCCAATATCCTCTGGTGCCTGTGCTAGATTCTGAGGAGATTGTTGGATGAAGCCGAGCGCCATCCACATTAAAACTAGATCGCTTTTGAGAAACCGGTGATCTTGAGGAAAGGTGCTGAGAAATGCAAAACAAGGTCTTAGGTGCTTCGGTAAATAATAGTAGCTCAACATCAGAGCCGGCATCACACCATCTCTCTGTGGTCCATGATCTGATATACGACTAGATTGCAGAATATTCGTCCAGTGACTGTCATCCAAGTTAGAACGCAATAACGCTCCAATCGTCTTGGCAGCCAGCGGCAAGCCTCCAAGCCTTCCAGCTATTTGCTCGCCAATTGATTGCAGCTTCCCATGATTATGGGGATTTGTTCCAGCAAATGCGTATCGGTTGAAAAGTGATAAGAAGTTACTTTTATCCAAGGGAATTAATTTCTTTGACTGGTTTGCTGTCCCTCCCAAAGCTAGTGTAGCCATTTCGGAGACCTTCTTTGATCTGGCAGTTAAAATGATTTTACTTCCTTTAAGTCCACACCTCATCGGAGCAAACAACGTCTGCCAACTAGAGAGATCGTCGTCATTCCAAACGTCATCCAAGACGAGGAGAAATTTCTTAGATGACACCAAGGCCTCGAGATCTTCCTGTAGTCGGGCAAGTCCTCCAACGTCAGGTCTCCTATTAGTAGCGTATTGTAGGATGTCTCCCATAATCTTTTTAACATCAAAGCGAGTGGAGACACACACCCAAATTTTGATGCTAAAGGAACTCTGTAAGGTGTCATCCCTGTAGACGACTTGTGCAAGGGTTGTCTTTCCAACTCCTCCGAGGCCCACAATGGAGAAAACAGAGATGCCCTCGTGATCCTCATTAGCGATGGGCGCCCTCAGCAACCACTGTAACACTTCCTTCGTATCCCCATCCCTTCCCAGCACATCTCTCTCCCTTACAATAGGTCCAGTTTCACGAAGTTGTTCTTGCTGTTGTTGTTGTTGTTGTTGTTGGTTACGCTCTGTTACCAAACTGTTAAAAACTTCAACGCCTGCCGCCACTTCACTTAGCCTCTTGACAGCCCCCCTTAGCTTCTCGAGGGTGGGGTCGGATTTAAAGGCTCTTTTACTAAACTTGGAAACTCTTCGTTTAGAATCGGAAATAAAACCGCTCACCTTGCTGCCACGAGGCCCGCTTCCTGCAGCATCCGCCTCCGCTCGCTTCTGTATGTCAGTATAATCGAGATCGTCGAGGACGTCACTGGCCATGTAGACAGCATCCTTAAGTTGCCATAGCCATTCGTCGAGGTCTCCGGTTATTTCTCCTTGCCCGCTCTCCGCTGCGTTTACGACAGCTCGGATACGAGGAAGAGCATCCTTGAGCCTTTGAAGCTCGTCGTTCATTCGTCTTCGCCGAGCAAAAAACTGGTCTGCTGCGTAGTCAAACCCAACGTCCACCAGCTTCTCAATGATTTTGCTTGCAATCACATCTCCGACAACCACCATATTTGATTTGATTCTTTTCTCCTCCCTCTTCGTTTTCCTTTTTTGCAGGTGTATTTGAGATGGTGATTATCGACTTGTTGGGCAGTGCAATAAATAAACGAATAACACAAGATAAAGGGTTACAGCCAAGCATCCACTTCTTTTATCAAAGTCAAGCGTCAATTGTTTTTTTTATTATCGAATGCTACGGAGGTAGCAAAATTCCTGGGGAAGAAATAGACACGTGCGGCTGAGAATCCGGATCAAAAATCTTGTTCATTGCTTCCTGGGGAAGAAATAGACGTGCGGCTGAGAAATAGACGACGATCTCTCTAGTTTGGAACGACTCCTCTTGGTTCGGTGAGCCATCCTGGACATGAGGTTGATTGAGGGGGGAATGGTGAGTAATCCTGGACCGAGTGGCATTCATGATGAAAATAATGGATAGCTATTACCTTCGCTTTTGACTTGTTTCTTCTTCCAGACATGATTAAAAAACACACGCATCATGGGATAGTCTCACAGTGAATTCAAAGGTTTCACTCTGCAATGAGGTTATTGCAATTAATAACCTCATTTTACGTCTCTGCAACAAAATTTCCAGACCTTGGAGGGAACTGCATCTACTTCACAGGCGACAACTACTTTGACGACCTCAAACACGAGCCACGTGAGATGGGCGTGTTTGATGTGAGGAATGGGAGCCTGAAGCCTATACCCAATCTTGGACAGCACTTGCATTGGCCTCCCCCTATGTGGATCATTCCTACCTTACTCTGAAAGACTTGTAAATTACTAGCTTGGTTTATGTATATATTTCGTTTTTGTTGTTGTTTTTTTTATCATTCTCTCTGCCTAAGGCTATTTATAGCATTAAATTTATGCAGGACCCACTATATTTTATTTTATTTTTTATTATTTTTTCGTCACGTTATTCTCTTTGTCAAAAGTTAGGCCGACTAACTTCTGACGAAAGTTAGTCTGCCTAACTTTTGATTTCAAAAAGGAGAGGGACCGTAACATTTTCTCCCTTCCTTTTTTTTTTTGCTTCCCCACTTACCTAATGCGATTCCCGCGTTTTCATTGAAAGTTTGTTTGTGCTTATTGCCTGACTCTTCCAAACTTTTCTTAATCTTTGGTTGTTTTCTTTAACTAACATTTTTCTTCTGTCTAACTTTGATTAACTTTTTCTTCCAAACTTAAATAATGGAGTACAAAAGTTAGGGTACTTTTGTTTACTTTAATTCAAATCAATCCCTTTGTGTAGCTTTTTGGGTATTCTTGTGTTTGCTGGTGACGTCCCACAGTCCCCATCACCACGGAGCTTCTAGATTGTCTTTGAGTTTGTTCACTCCTTTCAAAAGCACGGTTATCAGGCGCGTTTTATTTGCAAGTGAACTTACCAGGAAGGGTTGCTCTGGATGGCTTTGACCGTAAAGAACTACTAAGTGTTCTTCAAAGAGTCTCACTAGAGGCACACTCTCAATCACACTCCCTCTTTATCTATAGTTGTAGTGGGCCCTGCATGATATTTTTTAAAAATATCATGCATGGCCCACTACCACTATAGATAGAGAGGGAGTGTGATTGAGAGTGTGGTTGTGAGTGTGTCCCTATTATTATTTTTCTTCGAATTATGGATTCTCATTTGGGAATAGGCATGTTATCTTCTGCTCCCGGTATGTTTCCAGTGTTCAACGACACCACCTCTTGAAAGCCATGAATATATATAGTTTGAAAACTTAATTATTTTGGAAAGCAGTTTTGACCAAAAAAATTCAACATGCATCACGCACGGAAATCGCCTTAAGCGCCACTATCCCCGTATCTCAGTAAGATGTCACAAGAAAATGACATAGACGTCGTTTGGACTGAGAGTTGGAATATGCACAACAGTAACTTATACTAAATCAGATACCATGTTTCAGTCAAATTGTCGGATACCACACACGGAATTGCTTTTTGCCGATTACAAGAGACCGACGGTCTTTAGTATTTATAAGGCTCTCTCCTCACTACGGGTCCTTTGAATTGTCTAAGCATTTGTACCTCTCAAAAACGGTGATGGTGATTATTTTCTTCTTGGTGAAATTAATAAAGAAGAAAGCTTGCCTTCTGATATGTACAAATCAGATTTCAAGCTTCTTTGTGGAGTTATGTACACAAATCAGATTTCAAGCTTGCCGATTACAAGGAGCTGAAGTTTTAGGATATTGAACTGATAGTATCTGAAACTCTAAACTTGAACCTGAAACCCGACAAGGAAACTGATAAGAAACTAATAAATTCACCTGAACTTTATCTCATATACATTACGACGAGAAGAAGATGAAACTTGGATCGTTTGAGTGCTTCATGTTGCATCATATATTGCTCAGGATTCAAAACTAATGTGAAAACTTGCAGAGCTTCTAGAAATATTAGATGTTCTACTCATGCATAACAAAGCTAAATGCTTGTATAAAAGGCTATGCATTGTAATTTCAACAAATCCGTGAGTACCAGAAAACAGAAAACTTCGCTTGGTAATAATTGAGTTATTCCTCAACTACTTAGGATCCCTTTGACTGCATGAGCATGACCAACTCAGTAATCTTTTTTGGTTTATGCTGATATATAGGCAGAAAATACCCATAAAATGTTTATGTCGGAACACTACCCTTGATAGTGAAGAAAATCTCCCCCTTCGCAGTTAAAAAGGAACAGAAGACTGCAAAGACAATTGTAGATGCTTAATTTTAATGAAATTTTAAAAAAGATGTACATTCTACAGATAAACGAGTAATAACTTCCACCCGTAGATAACTGTCTGTGATATGTCAAGAAGAAATTTTGATCTATGAGGCTGACGACAATTCCCCTGAACACTATTTGTACTTACAAGTAGCCTCAGCACTTGCGACAACACTGCCTGAACATAGAACTCAAGCTTGGCTCCAACGTGTCCTAATCAGCACATCCAAAATGCAGACTTCAAACAAATAAAAAATAATAATTATTATCATAATCTAAACAATTCTCTCGAGACAACATAACTATAAGCATTAAGCACAGGAGAAACAAAATAATATACAACAAACCAGATTATACCCAGCGAAAAGAATGGAAGAAAAAAAGAAACTCTATTACCAAAAAATGACAATACAACAGTTACTATTAAGAACTCAAGAGAGTGAAACATTCCATCAGCTCATCAATGCCCAATTCCTCCCATGTCCCATCCTCCTGTGATGTTGGTGGAAGAGTATTCATCAATGAGGAAGATGCTTCATAAGAATCTAAAGCAGGAGAGGAAAGCCATGATGATGATAAGTACGGAGACGATGACAAGGGCCAAGAAGATGCCTCCAAATTAATTGTAGAATGGTTCTCAGTATCATAAAAGTCACTGCATCCCTCAGCCCACTTCCTCTTTCGAAGTATGTCCTGTACATAGTTTGCCGCTTGTTCATAAACAGGAGTAGCAACACCAGATTCTGCCATAGAATGATTTGTCATCGCTTCGTGTTCCTTAGGCAACATCTCTATCACCTGTCTTTCATCCACTTCTTCCTCTTGATCGAAAACAGTATGCCGCTTCTCATCCAATGTTGAAATCAACTGATTGAAGGCTTCTGTTTCTTTGCAGGGAACAAATGCAGAGAGTGATGATGACGTAGACGGTAATGATGACGAAGCCTCCGTCCCCTTCCTCTTTTGAGGCCTTTCCTTTACATTTGTTACTGCTGATGTTGTTCCTTGTTCTCTTGTTCATAATAGCCGCAACTCCAGACTCTGCGTCTGCCCACCCTTCACTATCTTTCTTGGTTTTATTCAAGTGAATTCTGCAGAGCACCATGCTCTCAAACTTGTTACTGTTCTCAGGAGGCTTGAGATGAAATTCATACATGATCCAGTTGGTGTTGATCTCCTTACCCACTTGGTATATTTAAAAGTCAACAGTACCCCCACTTGGTCTATTTAAAAGTCAGCAGTGTCTCATACCCAACATGTTGAGATTGATCATAGACTTTTTCATCTCCTCTTGTTCTATAGCAGAAACCATGTCTAGCAGTACGCTAAACCCTTTTAGCATTTGCGCCAGTTGGTTGTCTGCATGAGAAGAAATGCATGTCCTTGTTGTTTTGGAATTGAAATGTGTTATGTGTCCCATAAAAACCACGAATCAAATGTATCAGAATTTTTGAAATATCCATCCAAGTGAATCACTACAACAATGATACAAATTGCTCTAACTACTAAGTTGGGGGAGAAAGGAAACCTTTCAAAACAGGGGAAAAAACTAAAAGACTAATTTACATGTTAAGTACAAAGTATAATGAGCAATACAAAATCATAAAAATGCTGAAAAGCTGAGTTTTAGATAAAGCTTGCACCATTGACCATAATAACTGTTCTGATGTAGAATTTAGTACAATTTTTAGCGAATTTCTGATCACTCAGAATTGGTGGGCACCATAAAGGAAAATGGCTAGTCTTAAGGAAGCAATCGTTAAGTTTTGAGCATGCTTCAAACATAATGATTCGATAATCCAAACGTGGTACAATTAGAGCCCAGACCTGCTCACAAGACACAAAAACACACAAATATTTTACATGTTTGACAGATGAAATAAAAAGAAACAAGGGATGATTATTACTCTCCTTATACATACTAAAGGTGGTAAGCATTGCTTGGATTAATTAATAAATTATTATGTCTCTTATTACTCAAGGGTCTTCTTTCATATGATAAACCTGTAAGACTTTCCATTTTTATGACCAGGAGACTAACTTTTCGACTGCTCCTATATTCCTCTAATACCTAAAATATTTTATGCGCAAACAATAATCCTTGGCACATATAGGAAAGTCATGGCTTGTATACTAATGTTACGTGCATAGCCCAGGAGCTTAGGAAGCAATACTGTCTTCTCATACCAAAAGCAAACAATGTTACATCTTTTAGAACAAAAGGCCACTTAAATTATTTGTTGAACCTAAAAAAAGCACATAACTTGACATAACTTGAGAACATCCAATCAAGATATCTTGTTGATAACATGACATGTCTTCTATCTCTACCCTATGTTTCTTAAACTAATCAGAGATTCTTGCATTCAATCAAGGTTCCACGTAACGACCAAACAGTATTGCGATCAAATCCATTCAGATCACCATCAAAACCTATTACTAGTGACAAGAATCTTATTAAACATGCAAGAGAGTAGAGTAGGACCTCAGAACAAAACAGGAAATAAAATGAGTAACTATAGGGAGCTCATTGGGCTCTAATTAGTTACAATATATAATCAATTCAACTGATTAGATGTCAAAGCAACCAACTGAGCAAATTAGTTTTGCATGGGCAATTCCAGGTTCTGAAGGATAAAAGTAAATTAGACAGATAATTAATCATTAAAAAATTACAAAACTAGAAAAACACTTAGTCGGGGTACCTTCTTGATAAATTGACCAACTTTTTATCTCTATTATAAGTTTCCTAAAAAACCCTAAAAAGAAATAACCAAAATGCCATGTATCAAGAAACAAATGACATTGAAATTACTTACGAGGTGGATTCCGAGGCTCGGTTGAACACACATTGAAATTGCAGATCAAATAGCTGGGGATCTCGAGCGCATCTCGTCCTGCGGCAATACTTTTTGGGGAGGCAGAAAGTGAGCAGCTGATCATCTCTAGGACCAAACTCGATTCCAGGATAATGCAGTATTGCCATGATCAATCAAATTGAGCTTGAAGAACGAACACCCTACCTTTGGAAACAAAAAGATTGAAGCTTTGATCTCTGGGGATAGAAGAATTAGGGCTAGGATTTGCAATTCTGGGAATCGGCAGCCAAATTGGAAACCCCAGGTTTGATTTGAGAACTTTTGAGAAGTGAGGGGAAGCGAGAGAGAGGAAGAGAGTATTTATGGAGGAAGAAACCCCGCCAAAACCAAGCTTAAGGATGGACTGTCGAGATCATCTGATTAATGACCTTGTCGGGTTTGGATACCTAATCTAATCATCTACCCGAACCATTTCCTAAAATGGGATCATCTGAATCATCCTAATACAAAACTAGCTTGTTCCTGATACTTACCAAACATGGGTCCAGTTATTTCCAGTTCCTGCTGTCGTATTAGGACAGAAGCTAATATATATTTCCTTATTAATACTCACAAAGTATGGCTATGATTGATATTCCCAGTAAATTTAGAAAAATTGTTTTCTCCATACTAGTCCCTTAATTCTTTAATATTTTTAAACCAGTCCCTCAAGTCATTAAAATTGCTAGTTGGTCCCCCGGTTCTTTTTTTGCTATGGTTGCTCTTGACTGGAGGAACTATATTGAAATCATTGCAGACTTGAGGGTGCTAATAGAAATTACAATGATTTGCGGGACTAATTGTGAGACAACTTATAAGAATTGGGGAACTTGTAGCAATTTTAATGTTTGTAGTTCTCGAGTACTTTTTTTTTAATTATCTCTTGCTTTGAATCTTTATTCTGAAAATGGGTTTCAGAATGTTGATTATGTCCATATTTTGGGCGTTTTATCATTGAAGCTCTGATTGTGCATTTTATGATTTATGTCCAGTGTGTATAAAACTGTTCGAACTCTTTTCAAGTTGCTATTAACAATTTTTAAAAAGGCAGAAGCACTAACTGTTACCTTTTGTGAAGCGTGACATAAGTGTCAAGCATGAGGTGTATGCCTCATTAATTAATTTTATATTTTCTTTAAAATTTAAAAATATTATTAGTATATAATACATAACAGTATAATCATTTATAAATAGATACATTCAAGTATAAATCATGAAACCAAGCTACATATATAAGATATATAATTAAGCCACCTTGCCATACCAAAGACGCATGAATACAGTTTTCTGCAAGAGATACCCCATATCTAAAAGATGGGTGCAAAAATCAAAACCTGTAAATCAAGCTGTCCCTGATAATCTGGGGATTAAAACTGCCTTGAATGAAAAACATGTCTCTGGTGGAGTTAAAGCTGTGCAGGAGCAAGGTCTATCTTCAGGTGGAGGCCATATTGTTGCTGACCCTGGAAATATGGGATTTAAAACTGTCTTGAATGGAAAACATGTTCCTGGAGCAGTAAATAGTGTGCAAGTGCAAAGTCTATCTCCAGGTGGAGATCATATTGATTCTGTGCATGCTGTACAAGTGCTTGAACAGGTTTCTGGGGTTTCAGTTGTTGAGAGAATACATTCTGGAATGTCAGGCAATATTTTAGTTCAGAAAAGTATGAGGCCCAATAATTTGGATTCTGTGCATGTTGAGCATGTTCTTGATCAATTTTCTGGAGTATCACCTAGAGAGATAAATGCACAGGTTGAAGGGAATATGTGCAATTCAAATCTGGTGCATGCTGTGCATGTTCAAAGTCAGGGACAAGGGTCTTGGAATACAGCCAGAAGTTCCTAGGTTAATAGAAATTGGGCAGATATGCACAAATCTGGAGTCAAGATAGGAAACACTTTTGATCATCTCAACTATCTGGTGGATAACCCCCAAAATGTGAATGGAGGGGGTGTTCTAAAAATATGAATCTCTCTTTTTGGAATATTAGAGGGCTAAATAAGTCCTCTAAGCAACATTTGGTTAAACTCCACATTCAACAGCATCATATCTCTTTCATGGCTATTATTGAAACAAAAGTTAAGGCTAGCAAACTCCCAAGTATAACAAAGAAGATTCAAGGTAACTGGGAGTGGTTTTCAAATGCAAATAGCTCTAGCAAAGCCAGAATTCTGATCCTATGGGATCCTAATACTTTGGTAGTTCATATTGACAAGTTTTCTGCCCAGCATATTACATGTTCTGTTAAATCTATAGATGGTAGATTTGATTGTTTAGTTTCTTCTATATATGGTCATAATCATCAAGTAACTAGGAAAGCTCTTTGGCAAGACCTTCTTCAAATACAACAAACAGTTGTAAACAAGGCATGGATTCTATCTGGTGACTTCAATGCCATAACTGGGCAAGAAGATAAAATAGGAGGTGCTGCTGTTATTGAAGCTGAAACTATTGATTTCAGGGAATTTATTGACAAGTGTCATTTATCACATTTGAAAACTGTAGGCTGCCATTACACTTGGAATAACAAACAAGATTCTAATTTCAGGGTTTGGAGTAGATTGGATAGAGCTTTGGTTAATGATTCTTGGATCAATTTGCACAACTCTAGTCATGTTGAGTATCTTCTTCCCAGTTGCTCTGACCACTCCCCAGCTTTGGTTTCAATTTATGATGATTGTGTGCAAGGATAGAAGCCATTTAAAATTTTCAAGATGTGGAATAAACATGACAATTACCTGCCTATTATTTCTTCTGTTTGGCAAAACTCAATTGCAGGTTGTTCTATGTTTTTTGTTACAAGTAAATTGAAGCTACTGAAGACTGCACTGAAGGATCTAAACAAAAGAAGTTTTCACAATATTAGTGAACAGGTGATCAGGGCTAGAATAAATCTGGAGAATATACAGAAGCTTATACAGGAGGATCCTCTTAACACTGACTTGATCAAACAGGAAAAAAGTTGTTTTACCTCATATAACAAAGTTTTGGATTGTGAGCTGTCCTTCTATCACCAGAAATCTAGGATTCAGTGGAGTGTGCAAGGTGACAGATGTACAAGCTTCTATCACTCTGCAATTAAAGCTAAAAGACATCTCAATAGAGTTATGGTGCTCTACAATAGTGCTGGGTGCAGATTAACTGATGGTGATAAGATTATTCAAGAACTTATATCTTTCTACAAGAATCTCAATAGAGTTATGGGATAAAGTTTGCTTGCATAAGAAATTTGGAGGGCTAGACATATACTCTGCTTCTACATGGAGTACAGCTTCAACATTGAGGTTACTCTGGAATATACATGTTAACAAAGAAAATCTATGGATCAAGTGGATTCATGGCACATATCTGAAAAATTGTGATGTCTGGCATGTTCAGGCAAAAAAAAGTGATTCGTGGATGTGGAGACAGATCTTGAAGATCAGAGACAAGGCTCAGGGACAATTTGGAGGGGTTGATAATCTGATTCAGGCCATCTGTTCTTGCTACAAGAATTCAAAAATAAAACTCTCTGATTTATATGCTGCACTCTCCCCTACATCTAATTTGGTGCCTTGGTTTGGCACAATATGGGAGTCCTCAAATTACCCCAGACATGCTTTTATTAGCTGGTTAACAGTCCAAAATCGTTTGCTTACCCAGGACAGACTGATCAAGAGGGGGGTGGTAAACATAAACAGGTGTTGTTTTTGCTCTGGTTTTGAATGCAGAGACCATCTTTTTTTCGAATGTTCCTATTCTAGTGATATTTGGGCCAAGGTGCTCTGGTTTTGAATGCAGAGACCATCTTTTTTTCGAATGTTCCTATTCTAGTGATATTTGGGCCAAGGTCATGAATTGGTTACAGTTCAGGCCATCTTTTTTTCGAATGTTCCTATTCTAGTGATATTTGGGCCAAGGTCATGAATTGGTTACAGTTCAGGTGGAGATCGAGCAATTGGAATCAAGTTTTGAATTGGTTCTGTTACAGGTTGAGGGGAAGGGGCTTTAAACAAAAGCTAAAGAAATTGGCTTTTACCTCAACAATTTATAACATATGGAATGAGAGGAATGGTAGGATTTTCAGACATGAATTGAAGCCAGCTGACCAAGTGTTTAAGGAGATAAAATTTAGCATTTTAGCTATTGTTCTCAATGGATCTTTTACTGCTGAAAACAGAGAATGAGTTTGTTCTCTGTAGTTTGAGTATGAGAGATGTATTAGTAGAATAGGAATTTTTTTGTAATTCTCAGTTCAAGCTGAGAATCTTGATGTGCTGATTTTTCACATTTGGATGATGAATAAGTACCTTTTCATTGACAAAAAAAAAGACGCATGAATTAGAATTTCCTATTAATAAATGAGCCAATCCTAGAGTACATAAAGATGAAAAGGAAATTTATAGAACTCACAAAAGAAAGAAGAGTTTGAATGTTGATCGCGAATATAAAGCCAACCCTCGCTGAATGAGGTGGCAGACAATATATAGGGCAGATCACAGTCACACTAAACTCCAGTGCCTTTCAAAATGCATTTTTATGTTGTTTTTCCCCTTCTAATTTATAAAGTTTATTTGCAAAATGCAGAAACTGGTTTGGGGTTTTCTGCAAAATACAAAAGTTAATGGGGTTTCATGCGATTTTGAAAGTTATGGAGGGTTCATTGCAACATGTTGAAAGTTCTTAGGAGTTTGGTGTGATTTATACTTAAATGTATACTAGTACTGCCCGTGCAAAGCATGGTCTTTCTTCCATCATTTGTTATCTACTTTGTAAATAATCTAAATGACTCATATATACCTCTTCCAATACATATCTTATTAGTATAAAAATCATGTTGAAGTAATTATTAAGACTAATGCACACTTTCAGTATATTTGTTTATCTAAAATTATTCTAATATACTATACTATAATTTAAAAGATAAACGTCTACTAAATTTTAAAAGATGAAAATTCTTTCCTTACTTTATTTTAAAATTTCGATAATATGATTAGATATCAACTAAAAATTGAAAAACTAAAGCAAAATTTATACCTTCGATCATTCTAAATAAGAAGAAACACCTCAAAACACAGATCATAAACATATTATTAATCCTAAAAAGCAAAATAAAAAATTACTAAAAGAAAAATGAATGCACTTGAAAGAAATTTTTGGATGTGCTAAGGTGAATATAATATCTCCCACTAGTACAAATAAGGGTAGCCCCAACGGGTGGTAGAAATCGTTGGGGCTAGTTTTATCAGCACCAACGGATTTACCCGTTGGGACAATTCAGTTTTTCCCAAAAAATTCGGAGGGAGCCCACCCCAGCCCCAAATTTTATTTTTCCCCCAAACTAAAAATTTTGATCTCTCTCCCTCTCTGCTTCCCTCCCTCCTTACACTCCTCCCTCCCAAAACCTGCGCGCATCCCTCCCTCCTAACACGTCGCCAAAAACACGCTGCCGCTCCCTTCTCTCTCGTCGCCAAAAACTCACGCCGCATCGAGCCTCTCGCCGTCCTCCTCATCTCATCGTCGACTCATCTCGCCGCCTCCCTCTCCTCTCTCTGCGCCAAAAACTACGCCGCCGCCCTCCCCCTCGTCGATGCCTCTGCCCCTCCCCTCCGCGTCAAACCTCCCGCCCCCCATTGCTCGAAGCCCTGTAGCCCTCCTTCTCTCGTGAAACTAACCCTAATCCCCCCCCTCTTTCTCAAAAACCTAACTCACCACTTTGGCCTTCCCCCTCCTGCAGCTGTTTTTCTGCCGCTGCTCTCCTCCTGCCTCTGTTTCGCGCTTTGCTCGCCACTCGCGTCCGCGCTCGCGTTCTGTAACCCTCTACCATTGAAAAGTACATGAGTCTATTTCTTGCCTTTCTCTTTATTTAGCTAAACCTCCAAAATCACATTAAATAGCTACGTTGTTTGCTGCTTCAATTGATGTATCACATATGCATAATTCTTTGCTTCTGTTGAAACCCACTATATATCGACCAATTAATCCCTAACTAGAGATTATTGTCAACCAACCAATCCCTCCCCCAAAGATTAAGAAATTTCAAAATTTCACAATTCTACATTTTTCTGATGATAAGAGTTAAATTGCTTTCGTTTGCAAGCACAAAGCCTCGGGTATATATCATGTAAACGAAGATGATAAGAGTTAAAGATGTAGTTTTTGAATATGAAGATAAAACTTACTGTGTTATTATCTTATTAAAAGAAAATACAAAACCCTATTCTCATGTAGTTTTATATGTGATAGCTAGGGCTTTAATTTTTGTATTAAGACTAACATTTGAAATTTGTATGGTATGATTCTAACTACTACTACTATTTGTGCCTAATTTTTGTAAATTCTAATCAAAATGAGTTGTAGTGTTCCAATTAAAGAATATATAAACTTTAATTCAATTAGGATTATAGGATAATATTATGTTTGGATATCTTTGATGCTAAATCAAATGCCTAATCAGTATTATGAGAGATTAAGCCTAATACTTGAAGAAATTCCTGCAAGAGAAAATACGTACATAAACAATTCATTCTAGACTAGTGTTCTTATTTGTTGAACAATCTTATTTATAAATTATATATGCAAGCATGCTTTTAGGGGTTATCGCTAACTTTGTCTTACCAAATGCCTAATTAGTATTATGGAGTTGATTTGAGTGGTTGCGAGCTAGCAAGTCACCAGCCCCATTCAAGCAAACAGTGGGATTTTAATTGATCGAAATTCTTTATAAGCTTGTGTGCATTCATAATAACACCAAAAAATTCGATGCTCACATGAATTTTTCATTCATTGGTCTCTTCCTATTTGATTTATCCACTTTCTTATGACCCATTGATGACTTATTTTCTTGAATGCATGAGATAACCTTCATAGACACCAAATTCACCATAGAAAATATCCATATGTTAAAAGAAAAAGGTAATAATCATTGAAAATATCCATATGTTAAAATTTTCATCTTGAAATTTACACACATGTAATGTACGCATCTCATATATATATTTACTCTTGTTTAGGGGTTGACAAAGATGTCTAGTCGAGGACCATCAAAGTCCAAAGTTATACGGATGGCGCCTAAGAAGCTCTTGCATCAAGCGAGGGAGCATCAGAGGGAGCTAGAAGGCGCTCAACATTCCATATCTATCCCTAGTGTTCCTCTCTCTACATCCTTTTGCAGTGACGATAGAGAGATGAATCACATTACTCCGGAGTCTTCTTATCGGGTAGATTTTGCATCTTCCCATGCAGGTTAGTAGACTTTTATTTTGATTCTTGTTTTGTTTGCATAATATTTTTTTCATATTATATTGTTTTCTTTCAAAATCTAACACCTCAGCCTAAAGAGCATGATTTGTCGACCTCTACACACTCCATACCATCTGTACACTCGATGGGTAAGTATTATTTAATGCATTAATGTCAAATGTATTTTGTATTATTTTATCCAGATGGTACTTATATAATTACATTTTGTTATATAGTTGGAGAGGATGCCTTTGCATCCGTATCAGCTGCTCGTTCTCTACATTTGAGAAATTATCGTCCTAATCGTGCTGCTAAAAGCACAGAGAAGCGTGCTACAACTGAAGGTATATATATCATTTGATTTTATTATTGTTAATATCCTTTTTATTTTCTAATATCCTTTCTTGTTTCATATTTTTTAGATGCAAGGCTACTACGGGCATGTAAGAAGACTCGGGGGAAGAATAAAGCTCATCGATTGAGGCCGAGTCCCGAGACAGATGAGCCGACATTCCCTCTGCATTTTGATGAGGAGTTTCACATAATTGGCCCTAATGCTGAGCGATTTGGGCAGTATATTGGGCAGATAAGACGTCGATTCACGGACTTTCCACTTCATCTGAACTGGTGTGCGCATCATGAGCGTTCATTTGGAAACTTCTTCCTCCAAGCTCAGGTTTAGAGACATTTTTAATTTGCAATATCAAGATAATTTAGTATCATTTGGTACATATCTACTCTAATACATTAATTTTGTTGAATATGCAGAAAGATTATGAGTTGCTGCCACAAGATCCTTATTGTTCCCTCAACCTTCCTGTTATCTACCGCGGCATAAATACAAAGATGCAGGAGAGGGTCTGAGGCAATCGGAATCAGGTGAAGACGGAGTGCTATGAACTATGATTGAAGACCCCAGAAGAGGAGACATGCTCTCTTCAAGGAAAAGGTGTTTGAAAGGATTGATGAAAAGTGGTGGGATGACCTATGCTCGTTTTATTCTTCTAAGAGCAAGCAGGTATATATTTAATAATAAATATGATGTCTAGTATATACTTAGTATCGGATTGAAATCTAATTCTTACTTTTATGTGTAGATGGAGGCAAAACGAAATAAGGTGAATCGAGAATCTAAGAAGCGAGGTCGAGCAACCTATACAAGTGGATCGAAGAGCATGGTTCGAGCAAAACAGAGAGTGGTATAAAGTATTCTTTGAGTTTTAAAAAAATGCATTTCTTTATTTATAATATGATGTTATATATTTTTTTTTGTTGAGTTACAAAGAGCTCAAATCGAAGAATTGGGTGGCTCCTCAAGTGCCTTGAAGGAGTATCAGGGTACCCACGCGACATTAGTGGATCCAACAAGTGACACATACTCAAGTATATATCCTGACACCCAAACCCAAGAGTATTGCGTAAATGTTCAATTTTCGACTAATTCAAATGATTTTTTTAAGTATATTTATAATAATATTGTTGAGTTACATTTGAATACTTTACGTGATATAGGACCGGGTGATAGAAAAGGCAAAATCATTAGGCGTTGACCAAGAGCCAAAGTTTGTCGCGATGACCAAAGTTTTAGATGAGGTACATGGAGGGCATCATGGCGGTTATGAGAGAGGCTTGGGTCATGGTGTCAGTAGATTTTATTTTAAGACTTTCTCCACTCTGATATTTGTCACTCCTCCTGATGTCCTTCGCGAGATGGCCGAGCTTAAGTCCAAGATGGAACGACTTACCCAACTAGTACGTATGCAAAAAAACCCTCAATATTATCTCATTCCCTTACACCCTCAATGAGTTCGATTTCAAAGATATGAACATTATGAGACAACTCTATGTGGTTATAACTTCATTGGACCTTTAAACATAAATTGGAAATTCCAGTGTACTACTTTGCCTTAACTTGTGATTTCCTTGTGATATCACTACATCTCATGTGCACAGGAAACAAACTTAGATTTTTTTCTTTGGCTTTGCATTGCTCCACGGTTGTGTGTCTACATAGGAAACAAACTTAGATTATTGCAACCCCACAACAAGCCTATACAAATGGAACTGAAGATGGAATGTATTGTTTATTAAGATATTTTCAAAAACATTGTTTTTTAAGATCAGAAAATAGACTATGATATTAGATGAAATGTGGGGAAAAGATCTTAGGAACTCTTCTATCCAGTAATGCAATCTAAAACTAAAATTAGAAGATGATATCAGTGCTTACCTATTGGAACCAAATGCCCATTGATATGTGGAGCGTAGTCGTGATGTGTATTGTTTAGAAATAAGCACTTAAGCACAACATTCAAAAACTTTTGTCAGAAACATCCAACAAGATAGGCTGCTTTGATTGATTCCTCGTATCTCCTATCTTTGAAAGCCATAAGCTTTCTTAGAGTTTGTTTTGGTTTCTGTATATATGGCTGTTAATCTACAGTATTACTTGGAATTCATGTGAATATGGCCATTTTTATATGAGCTTTAACAGTATGAAGTTTGTCCTACCAATGAATGCACAATATTCACTATTACTATTAGATTGAGGAATCCCAAATCCTCTAATACACACACAAGTGGCTCCTTATTTATTCAATGTAGGACTAAATGGACACTAGCCTACAACCACGCTTCCGCAACTCCAGCACCCACCAGAGCTGGTTGTGCACTAGTGCACAGGTGAACACAACAATCCTGAGGCCACCCAATTTGTTTTGTACTAAACTAGTCCCAGGTGAACACTGCAATGTGAGCATCAATGCCCGAACCACTACGAATGTGGGGTAGGCTCCAACACCATTATTACATCAATGTCTTGATTTATTCGACAAAACACCTGGGCTTGTTGCAAATCTTGCTAAATATTCTATTATCATTGAAGGAGTTGATTCTAGTACTAAGCAAACTATTCTGGATGAGGTTGACTATACTGAAGGGAATTGGTGTGGACTTGATGTGTACTCTACATTTAATTGGTGTGGAGCTGCTGCATTGAAGTTTTTGTGAGATATTGATACGGGTGTATCTTCTCTTCGGGAGCTTAGCGATCCTCATGGGAGCTTGAGGATAGATGATTCTCATGATAGCATGAGAATAGGGGTGTAAAACAGTACAGTGGAACGCAGGTGGAAGCGTGGAACGAGACGACGAGCAGCAGATTCGAAGAATCCAGATTTTAGCCTGTGAGTCGACTCGTACATGTATATGAGTCGACTCATCAGGTTGAGTCGACTTATGCCTGTCATGAGTCGACTCAAGAACTCAAGCCTTGTTAGCAAAAAGTCTCTGACCAGTCGACTCATCAGTTATGAGTCGACTCATATGAGGTCATGAGTCGACTCATATGCAGTTTTGAGTCGACTCATCGAAGGTTTCCTGGTTCGTTTGGGTTTCTATTTGCACGAATTCCTGTTGGGGTTTGGTCTAGTTATTTACCAGATTACCATCCACGTTTGTACACCTATATAAATGGTTGTTTAGGGTTTCTAAACATCATCTTAGATCAGAAGAAAAGAAGGTTAGAGGCCAAAATGTAGATCTAAAGGATTTTAGGTCTAAGTGAGATCCTAATCAAAAGGATTAGGGTTTAGATTGTGAGGATCTATGAGATCTTAAATCAGAGAGAGATTCTAATCATTGTATTAGGGTTTAGAGAGGATTGAGAGGTTGTTCTCGATTCTAGTGAGATTGTGAGAGAGATTTGTAACAATTGATTCTTCATAATCTAGAGAAGATATTTTCCTTCGCCATACTGAATTGTTCTTGTGTTTTAGTTGTCTTCTTCTCAACCCACCTTTTGGTAATTTCGTGACCAAAAGGTGCTCGCACGACGACTCGTATCAAGTTGGTATCAGAGCAATCAGATCCGGTGAAGGGGCATCCTGTGTATGGTCCTGACTCGATCGTAATACAAGAAGCTTGGCGAGATCCTTATTTCATTGGAAGGAATCCAGATTTTAAGGAAGAAGAAGATGACTGAAGTCAACAAAGATGGAGGGGCTCAAGAGTTTCCTCAGCTGAAGTTCTAACTTGAATGAGACTTTAAGTTTTCTAAAGGGGGACCCATGATACGAGTGTATCTTTTCTTCGAAAAAGCGATCCTCATGAGAGCTTGAGGATAGGTGATTCTCATAATATCTTGAGAATAGTGGTGTGAAGCGACACGACGGAGCACAGGTGATTACGACGAGACGCGGGATGGATGAGATGTTTCCTATTGGGTGTCGAGACCAGGTTCCTAGCAAGGCCAGATGGTACAGAAAAGATGGAGAAGCTCGAGAGTTTCCTCAGCAAAAGTTTTAACTTGAACGGAACTTCAAGTTCCTAAAGAGGGAACCCATGATACAGGTGTATCTTCTCTTCGGGAGCTTAGCGATCCTTATGAGAGCTTGAGGATAGATGATTCTCATGATAGCATGAGAATAGGAATGTAAAACAATACAGTGAAACGCAGGTGAAAGCGTGGAACGAGATGACGAGCAGCAGATTCGAAGAATCCAGATTTTAGCCTGTGAGTCGACTCATATATGTACATGAGTCGACTCATCAGGTTGAGTTGACTGATCAGGTTGAGTCGACTTATGTCTGTCATGAGTCGACTCAAGAACTCAAACCATGTTAGCAAAATGTCTCTGACCAGTCGACTCATCAGTTATGAGTCGACTCATATGAGGTCATGAGTCGACTCATATGCAGTTTTGAGTCGACTCATCGAATGTTTCCTGGTTCGTTTGGGTTTCTGTTTGCACGAATTCCTGTTGGGGTTTGGTCTGGTTATTTACCAGATTGACATCCACGTTTGTACACCTATACAAAAGGTTGTTTAGGGTTTCTAGACATCATCTTAGACCAGAAGAAAAGGAGGTTAGAGGCCAAGATGTAGATCTAAAGGGTTTTAGGTCTAAGTGAGATCCTAATCAAAATGATTAGGGTTTAGATTGTGAGGGTCTATAAGATCTTAGATCAGAGAGAGATTCTAATCATTGTATTAGGGTTTAGAGAGGATTGAGAGGTTGTTCTCGATTCTAGTGAGATTGTGAGGGAAAAATTTGTAATAATTGATTTTTCATAATCTAGATAAGGTATTTTTCTTCGCCATACTGAATTGTTCTTGTGTTTTAGTTGTCTTCTTCTCAACCCACCTTTTAATAATTCCGCGACCAAATGGTGCTCGTACGGCGACTCGTATCGAGTTGGTATCAGAGCAATCAGATCCGGTGAAGGGGCATCCTGTATATGGTCCTGACTCGATCGCAATACAAGAAGCTTGGCGAGATCCTTATTCCATTGGAAGGAGTCCAGGTTTTAAGGAAGAAGAAGATGACTGAAGTCAACAAAGATGGAGGGGCTCGAGAGTTTCCTCAGCTTCTCAATGTTCTCTTTGGGATATTTCAACACAAAATCCTCTTGCTAGTCGACTGGAAGGCGTGCTGGGAGGGGTCTTAAGGGGCTTTACACAGGAGGGCTATAGCGAGGAGGACATCCGCAAAGCTTTTGCTGGTTATTTTCAATTAAATCAGCCATGACTTGTACTTTTAATTAATATACTTAAGACATTTGTATATTTCAGATACCCTCTTTATGTTTGTAACTTGAGTAATTTATAAATTGTTGTATTCTGATTCTATTCAATCTTTTGTTTTGGTTTTATGCGTGGTAATATATATGTTGTGAACAAGTATATTATATATTTTTGTGGGAAATGAATTATATGTAAACATGGTTTGGTTTTATGCGTGGGAATATATATGTTGTGAACAAGTATATTATATATTTTTGTGGGAAATGAATTATATGTAAACGTTGTAGGTAAAAGTGAAAAAAATAAAAAAACACACCGTTGGTGCAAGTTTCAGAACTGTTGGTGCACGAAACTTGCACTAACGGTTTAAACTGTTGGTGATTTTATGTGCACCAACGGTTGCAACCGTTGGTGGTGTTATTTGCACCAACGGCTTAAAACCGTTGGTGTTGAAACTTCCACCAACGGTGAAACCCGTTGGTGATGATTCTTGCACCAACGGTTCAAACCGTTGGTGCCATTTTTTCATAATTTATTTTTTTTAAATATTTAATTAAAATTTTACTTGTACCAACGAGCGGAATCGTTGGTGCAGAGTTTACACTCATTGGGGCTGTTTTAACCCCAACGCTACTTGCAGAAACGGGTCATTTTTCTGTCCCAACCGTTGGAGATACTACATGTCCTAACGGTTACAACCGTTGGGGTAGGCCTTCTATGTACTAGTGTCTGTTAGGAGATGATAGATGTGGATAGTTTATATCACGATGATTTGATATCCCGAAATTTTAGAGACTTCAAATTGAAATATCATTTCTAAAAATAACGTGAAATAGATTAAAAATATTAACTAAAAATTAAAATATTCCTAAAATAATATCATTTCTAAAAATAACGTGAAATAGATTAAAAATATTAACTAAAAATTAAAATATTCCTAAAATATTTAAACATACCAAAAATATCAATTCCCTCTTTCTTTTAAAATTTTAAAAAATCTATGATCTATGGTAACTGAAAATACGGCATCTAAAGATTTTGCATAAGACTATATTTGGTAACAAATATATCGAAAATATCATCCCCCCCACCCCCTCTTGTTTTAAATTAAAAAAAAAAAAATTCTGGTGACAGAAAAATAAGGCACTTAAAAGATATGAAGAGTAAATTTGGTAAAAAAATAAAGATAATCGTGCATGACACATTTGGAGAACTAAAACAAAATTTTAGAAATTAATATAAGCAAGAATTAATCAAACCACGTCTGTAAATATTGAAATATAATCTATTTGTTATAATATGTTTCATACTATATACTAATAAATTTTTAAGTAGGTAAATTCAATTTTAAAATATCTTGTTTTTCAGTTTCAGGTGATTAAAATCGAACTCCAAAAGCTACACCCTAATATTCGACACCATTTGAAGAAAAAATAACAACATCAGAAATTCCAAATAAAACTAATTGAATTATATGGCCAGTTTAAGTTTCAATTTTACCTCTTTGGACTGTATAAAAACATCAGTAGTTGCTCTCAACAATGTGATGAAGAAGACTCAGATAATAATTGACTCCTTGACGAAATGTTTTTGAGAAATGTTTTCTCAAAAGTATTGACGCATGGCATTTATGTAATTAAGAGTTTTCTATACATTTCTATAAACTGTGTTTGGCTCCAAAAAAATTTACAGAAATGTTTTCTGTAAAGTGCCCAAAAGTACCAAATTTTATGGAAATTGATTTCCTTCTAAAATGGGAGGAAATCTCTTGGAAATCTGACGCATTCATTATTTAAATAATAAAACTCATTAACTCTTTTCTACAAAGTTCTCACTTTTCTATAAAGTTGGTGGTGTTTGGTTACATTTCTATAAATTATAGGAAATATTGCTATTTTCCCAAAAGTTATTTCTCATTTTCTTGTTTTGAACCAAACAAGCATAATACAAAAAATAAGAAAATTTGTACTTTTTAACTTCTCAAAACTTTTCCTATAATTTTTTTAAGAAATACAAGGAAATCAAATTTGGGATGGAAAACATTTCCTATAGTTTATAGAAATGTAACCAAACACCCCATAATATTCGACAACATTTGAAGAAAAAATAACAACATCAGAAATTCCAAATAAAACTAATTGAATTATATGGCCAGTTTAAGTTTCAATTTTACCTCTTTGGACTGTATAAAAACATCAGTAGTTGCTCTCAACAATGTGATGAAGAAGACTCAGATAATAATTGACTCCTTGACGATCGTCAGCATTTGCTAATATTTCAGTGAGATGAAACTTTCCATGACTAAGGAAAATCCTATACATTCAAAGACCTTTAATCATTATTAATCAGAGAACTAAATATATATTTAGTGAAATAACCCATTCAGAGTTCAGACTCATCATGCTAGAGGTTGGAAATGTGGGCAAGAATTACTAAATATGTTACAGTTTAATTTCAAATCATTTCATCCAATCATGAGGATAAAACTATCATTAAACATAAAACCAATCGCAGATCAAAGCAAACACATTCAACTAAATTGAGACGGGGGGAAAAGCATGAGAGTTACTTGAAATCGACATAATAAATCAATCCAAAATTCGCAGCTTCGTACCAATCTATTTAACTGCAAATTCAAGTAAACCACAAAATAATAAACCCTCACCTTCGAGCGCCCTCATAATGAAGGAATCAGGGTTATTTAAGTAGGAAAATAATAAGAAACAAAAAATAAATAAATAACACAAAAAAGATTGAACCTTTGGTCGCCGGCTGAGAATGGAGACTGGAGTCCGATCGAAGCGGAAGCCGGAGGTGAGCGAATGAGAGAAGATGAGAGGAGAGGGAGCATATATTTTGTGCGTTGAGGAGAGAGAATGAGAGAAGCGATATGATAATTATGTTATTAGAGACTAAATATTATTATTACCTTAATTGATCCAAAAATATCTTAATAGTTGGAAAAATCTTTTTCAGCGAGATATTTTAACTAGACCGGTAAGTATCTAAGATCCCTTAAATAAACCCCAAATTTTAGAAGACAGTTTCTTTTTTAACACAATTTTATTGAGAGGTACAGGAAAGATTTGATTGGATTATAAAAGAAAGAACATGGACAAATTTTCTAAACCAACCTATTTGGACTTTTATTCCCAAAAAACGACCCCATTCAAAAATAATTGCAAAAAAACAGGTCGGTTTTTGAAAAAAACTCTCCGAAACTTCACGGGAGTTGAACTCCCGTGAAGTTTCGTAGTTCAAAAAACTTCACGGGAGTTCAACTCCCGTGAAGTTTCGGAGAGTTTTTTTCAAAAACCGACCTGGTTTCAGCGTTGAGGCTGAAACCAGGTCGGTTTCTCAAAATAAATGTGAAACGGGTCTTTTTTGGGAATAAAAGTCCAAATAGGTTGGTTTTGAAAATTTGTCCGAAAGAACATAGATGAAGATGATTGTACACGTTTCAAAAAAATTTGTGAAGGAAGAAGCTTAACGTAGCACGTTGCGAGGAGTTTGTACTTATTTGGTTTTCCTTTAAAATATATACCCTAATATAAGATACATGTGCACCGGCTATAACATGACAAGTATGTATCTCACACAGCTAACCTATTGGCAATTTTTGACGCCTACACTAGCCTACACCCCCAACAACTTATTTGAAAAAGAACCGTCATCTCAGAATACGTATATATTCAATATACACACTGATATAACATGGACCAACGCGTTCTTCCAGTAGTATTTGTTGGTGTGTACCTCTACATGGAGCACATCCAAAACGCTAATTCAAATCATCAACAAAATGAAATCAGAAAGGAGACTTGAATTTCACCATACATACCAGCATCAAGTTAAAATCTTTAGAACATGATATATCCCACAATTACCCGTACCAGCCACAAGTCTGATTGCCGACTATACCCTTGCGGGTATCCGTGACCAAATAAAGTAACAAAATGAAAGGTATAAATTAACAAACAAATAAACAAACATGAGCTCAAGACGGATAATCTCACTATTTCAATAAACTAGTCCAAAATTTCGTCCTCGAGGAAGAGTGCACACAATGATTGAAATGTCGATTCAGGTTCAAATTTAGAAAACTTGAAGTTTCTGTTTTCTGTTATTCAAGGTGAAGATCATAATTTTCCGGTCTAGCAAATTCCATTACATTACAGACTAATTATTACTTAAAAAAACTCTAACCTGCATTCATCACGTTCACAACCCAGAGATGCAAAAAGAGAACACAGATTATATACAAAAAACCTAACTTCACAGTTACAAAAGCTAACAAAAGCTGTCATGATCATTATATCGTTACATCACAGAGAACAACTAAACCCCATTGTTTCTCGGCACATCAGGTCTCCAGCCCATCATCCCGTTCTGCACGGGCACACCATAGAACTGCCCGTTATTACCGCCACTTGGCTGACCATTGAAATTGACATGACACGGTTGCATTTGAGCTGGAGGGGCCCACAGTGGAGCCCCCTGTTGCCACCCGGGATTTATGTTCATATTAGGGTTCAAGTTTTGTTGCACTTGCATAAAATTCATCTGAGGCATCGCAAGGGTAACCGGCATTGGCATTAGCTGTTGAGGTTGCATTACATTCTGGTTCACAAAAAAGGGCTGTTGCTGTTGTTGATGTATTGTTGGTTGCTGGTAATTAGTATGAGGTTGAGGTAAAGGAGGCAATTGTGGTGGTGGAGGTAATTGCTGAGGTTGTTGAGGTTGGGGTATTGGTTGGTTATTGCGGTCAGGTTTCCACTCTGGAATATCATCATCATCGTCGTTCCAACATTGGATTCCTGTCAGGGGTTTTTTTGCATCGTCGCCTTTACCATACTTAAAAATGAGTTCCCTCATTTGCTGTGCTGGACGAGCTGGGGGTGGGGGAAGAGCTGGAGTGCTCTTTTGTGAATTGCTACGAGAAAAATCAAATTCAGGGAGGTCATCTTCATCTCTCGCACTACCAGGGCCAAAGCCCGGAGGTACATCATCAATAGGTTCATCGGGTTGAGTTTTTGAGTAGGTAGACGATTTAGGGTTTGAAACATTTTGTTGTTGTCTTCTTGAACTAGAATGTTTCTTTGTGCTTGTGCTGTGTTTATGGTGTGAGGATAGCCTAGGTGATATAGTAGTTACATGAGCCCTTCGCCATACAACAACACCAATAAGGCCGTTAACGACAGAGGAAAGAGGCTCAGTTTGATCCTTGGGGAGATGCCTCTCAAGCATTTCGGTGGTTTTGGGGTGAGGAGGGCAAAAATACAGTTCCACCCCTGGGGTTGGCTCAGCAAAGCCTAGTCTTTGATCTGCAATGTATGAGTTTGCTGTCTGCAATTGAAAAGGCAGTTAGAATGTGAACTGCTGCGATTGGAATGAGAGTAATAGAGAATGTGGAGAAAATATAACCTCGCAGACATTCAACCGGCCGCTTTCATGAGTCCCCTCCTTCCAACAGAACTGGACAATCTGCATTAAATCAGCTTTTAGTTTCAACTGAGGCTAGTCATTTGAAAATGAAAACAGGTGCCTACGAAGGAAAGGAATTCATCACATAGATCAGATAATTTTGTGAGTCCGATAGATAGGTGTAGTGTTAAGTGAAGGACAAAAGCAGAACATAAGACTTCAATTTATTTTAATTTCTGACTTAAACGGGGATACAATTCCCTTCAACTTCTTCGTTCTTAGGAACTAGCATGCCTTAATTACTAGGAAGAAAATAAAATTTCTGAAAGTTACCCTCTCACTCCTTTTCTTCACTTGTTAATTACTGGGAAGAAAATAAAATTTCCAAAAGAAAGTTACCCTCTCGCTCCTTTTCTTCACTTATTTTTCTTTCATTTCCTTTGCTTTCCTATAAAAGCACGATGACCAGACCGTGTTTGGCAACTTCCCAGGTTAATTTAATAACCACTAACTTGGGGGAAAACTGGGCCAATTCTGGCCCAGCTTTTTTTAGCTCATTTTTCTTCCCTTAACCAGGTTAAGATTCAACCACCTCCGCCTTGGACCAATACCAACGTGGTTAAGGACTTAACAAGGTTAAGGGGGATTTGCCAAACACACTTAAAACAAGTAAATCCAGAGTGTTATATGTTACATTACAATGTCAGAAACAATCATAGCAATGCAGCAAAAATCTTCAGAGCTGAAAATTCTAGCTTCTCCGTCATGGGAGTAAGAACATGGTGAATACACGTTTTCCAGTTACATCGGTTGAGATTACTACTCTTTTCCAGCAACTGTTACAGATGAGGAGACAGAAAATTGTTAACACGTGATAATAGTAGGAATTTATATAATGTTCCTTGATAACCTCACATCTAGGAAGGCGGCATGTCACAGCAAGAGTACTAACACTACTGCTGACAGTGATAAAATGATAATAATAAAAACAACAGAGATAACAGCAACAACAGCTAAATTTGAAGAAACTGACTAGAAAGCATGTGCAAGTGAAATGATATCTTGAACGTATGACCAGCACAGTACTAATCAAAATCTTAAGCATGAAATATAATAAACACGAACTGATCTATACTATCTATCTATACTAATATGTCCCTGTTTGTTGCAAAATCTCAAGACCTTGGCAAAAAAAAAAAGGTATGTGACTTTTCATCTTCTCTACTATTAACTTTTCTTTTCCTTTTCCCTACGCATTCATTCTTCTTTTTTATATTTTCTCCATCTAAAAGTTAATGTGAAACCTTCTAAAATTTCTCACATCAATCATTCATACAACAATATTTACATTCGTGTATCGCACGGTAAAAACTAGTTCTTTATTTGAAAGAAATAACAAGAGCTAAAATGAGAGGGAAAAAAACCAGGTGTAATTACCATTATTGCACGGCTTCGAGAGAGAGGAAGGTCGTGCAGAAACTTCTCAAAAGGGTCTAGTCTAACTCTTCCCTTGATCTCAATAACTGAAGGCCATTCCTGTGTAGATGTCTTCTCACCACTGTAAAGAAGAAAGCAGTTAGCATTCACAGAAAAGTGAAGACTCAAGAAGTTAATGTACACAG
>NC_033795.1:75948971-75988841 GCF_001876935.1 Asparagus officinalis | reverse complement strand
ATGATTGTGCAAAACCTCAAAAGAGAACAAGGACTCATCTGTAGACTACTGTATAATGCAATTCCCATAGATAGGGGTACAACACAAAGAACATGTCTGAGCATTTGGCACAGTGCAATTTCCTATGGCTATGAATAGTTTAGAGAAATGTTAGCGCAGATTACAACTGTACATGGACCAAACCAACAAAAGGCTGAAAGATGACTTATGATGCCTGTCTACAGATGTGTTAATTTGTGAACTCATTGCCTTCAAACCAATTGGAAGCTGCAACATGCCTTCCAAGCTCCCAGGATGAGATAAATCATAGTGTTTTGGAAGGAGAAATGCACGACAAATTCTGTAAGCAATTAACTCCGGCATAAATACAGCAATAAAAAATATGGCATGCCTGTTATGACAGGCAAAGGAGGGTGACGCAAGTGTGGGCATTATCTAAATGCCCGTACTTAATTCAGACGTTTCCCTCTCTAGATATTCTTTGTCCTACAAATTTGGAAGTATCTGATTTACTTAAAGGTTGCCCTATCTTGTTGTCTATACATTAAATCTAGCCCCCTCATCTAGTTTCCTCATACATTACATTCTAAATAATAGCTTTAGCTATAATATGATTTCCTTGAATGTGTCAAAACCTTTATTGATACAAAGATACTTTTAGATTCTGATTTATTACGCTTTATTAAACATATTTAGATCTATGTTTACTGTGTTTTATCCTCTACTGCCATCAATAACCATCTTAAGCTTGTAATTTTCTCTTTAACAATGTTGGGCAACCAAATACATGCATTATTTGGGAGGGGAAAAACCCCCTCAGAAGTTAAAAACATTCTTGAATTTCCTCTTCATTTCTTCACACTATTTCATTTCTTTTTCTACTTATAGAAAAGTCAAGAAGAAGAAGTAAATAAAGACACTGACTTTGCAAGATCTTGTTTCACGACGCTAACTCAACAATTTGAAGCTGAGAATGTTCATTTCACCGATTTGTAATCCTATGACCAATAATTTTCTTATAAATTAGTTTATCAATGAATAATATTATATTTTTATTTCCAACTTTTACTTTATTAATATACAGGACATGGAAAAATGCAGCCCTCTATTATGAATTAAAGTTTAAAAAATCATTCATATGAGTTGTAACTTCCAAACTACAGTACTAGTCATGAATTATTTTCTATAAATCTTAACATTGAATCTTCTTTCTAGTTAATTAATGATAATATAATAATCAACATCAAATCATTTTGCTTTCTTCTATTCATTATCATTTATTATTATTATAGATGTTGGAAGACAATAACAACTATCCTCTTTTAGCATAATTCGCATAGATTCAGTTAGCTAGATTTCATTAGATCAGTTGATTAGCAGCAAGAGTTTTAAAAAAAGCATCACGTTCAACTGTTAATTTTTTCCCTTTTCTCATAAAAGGAGAGCCTAGTCTGATTGTGGTTTGACCCACTAGCAAACATTTCTACCTGTACACACTACCAACCACCATTCAAGACTTCTTCCTTCAAGGAGCCTAAATTTCCATTAAACCCAACCATTAATGGACTCATGTGATAGCAATACAGTAGTAGTTAAAAGCAGTTTAGGTTTAACTAGCTAAAGAAAAGGCTAAGAAGATGCCTGCCACAATGCACTGGCAAGCCAAGAATATCAACAGAAGGAAGGGAGGCCAGTATTTTTATTTTTATTTTCTCTTGTTTAGAACGTAGGGAAGAGACAGGTATTTCAAGTTGTTACCTCCCTTGTGACTTCAAGGGGGTGTTGGGAAATCAAAAAGGTGAAGATAAAAGAGTGAAAGTAGAGCCATTACAAATAGACATCATGAAAATTTTCCTCACAGAACATTGATCATGACCATACTATTATGATTTATGATGCTTTTATTATATATACAGGTGATGACATGTTTATTCGTATACCCCACAACATTCATTTGATCAATTTAATTCCTTCAAAAGGATTTAATTTGCTAGGGTAGATAATATAGAGATTCAGTAGACTATGAGGCAACCACCTCTGAATTTACATCAATATCAGAAGAGACAGCTTCATAAAAACTAAAGTTATTTTATATTTATTCTTTTACTTTTCTTCTCATTTCCCTTGTCAGTGGTGGAACTAAATATGCATGCCTATTTTTACTAAGATACAATTATAAGCAGTTGAAAATAATCAAATGCAAACTTCAAGTTATCAGCTCAAGCAATCAGAGTCATATTGTCCTCAAAATCAATAGACATCGTGCTGTCATAGCAGCAAGTCAATCTAAAAATATTTTGTAACCTCACAAGTCAACTTGGTTGGTTCGACGGCCTTGAAAGTAGTTCTAAGAAATACTGGTTACTCTGTAGAACTTCCAATAATGGAATGGCACGAAGATCAGGATCAATACATATAATGCACCACCAATGATCACGTTATGCTCCACTGGAACCGTTAGGAGTAACTATCTAAATAGTAATTCAGTCACTCGTCGCAGGAGAAGCTGTTAATCCCGATTAGAATTGGAGAAAGCTCGCTCCAATTAAGTCGTTAGCAGTGATTAAAACAATTGGGAGAAAATAAGGCATAGGGGACCATTGTTGTTATTCTCTCAAGAAAACCATTGCCAGAGCATTCTTGACAGCTGAGATGCACAATGAGTCAGTTTAGCAGAGACAGAGGGAATGTACACAGCAGCCGTACATGTACAAGGGCGAAGAAGGCAGAAGCATTGCAGTTCCTTTTTTCCCCTGAATATGTGCCTATTTCCATTTTTTGTCTGATGCGCATTAGCATCTCTAAAACTTAAACCTAACAACTCTAGCTTAACACATCAAGGCAAACAAATATTTCATTCAGATTTATGATAATATATCAGAACTACTGGTTGCAGTTTATGATGCAATTTATGGCAAAATAGCATTAAACAAACAAGACCAGAACCAAGGAGGTTTCAGATCAAGCATAATGCCAAACAATCTCAAACAAGTCTCAACCTCCAACAACCTTAAACAAAACAGTAAACACCTTCTTCGCCAAATTTAAGAATGAAATTTACATGTTCCATGAGAATTTCAACATAGCCTATTTTTTGAGTTGCACTACTGTTATAATTGGAACTCCAGAAATAAGACCATGGACCTTTCGGTTGAAAATCCATGTCCCAAAATAAATAAATAAAACTTCAGAAATAAAACCATGGACCTTTTCATTGAAAATCTATGTTCCAAAAATAAATCAAACAGATAAAAGCTTTTAAATGTTACTAAGCAAACTCTGCAACCACACATGCTATGTCTGGATATCCATGTCAACTGAAATAACAGACACATGCTATGTCCAGAAGAACCGACAGAAGCTGCGTATGAAATGGAAACCACCTAATACTCAAGGGGCGCTCATATTAATATAACTGTAAAGTTGTGTAGTTAAACAAGAAAAACAAATTTATGACATTACATCTATAGTAGTTACATTAATTTGAAAAAGGCATTTCAAAATAAATCAAAGAAACTAGAAAAGTGCATACTGCATAGTATATAAAAATATCAAAGAATAGTGAAGCAGTATAGAAAGTGTTAAAAATTAAATAATATATGAAAGTCAAAAAGCACTAACCTTCTATACGAGCCGATTACTGTAGCTACTGTAGAAATATTCAACTGAAGTAAGCCTTCCCAAATATTGTCACTCCTTGATCTAGCATCAGGAATGCATGTATCTGGTTCAACATGAACAGAAATAGATTTCACATCACCATCTGGTCTAGAAATGGCATCCACTTTTCCACTGTTACTCGTGGCAATCTCTTTAGGATCTTTTGAATCAGTGTCAGATTGAGGTGCCTTAATACCAGATACATCTTCTGGTGAATCCAACTTGGATGTTAATTTTGCTGGTGTCGGATCTACGTTGGGTTGCATGCTGTTTGATTCAGGATCCATCTCAGTCTCCGAATTATCTGAGCTCTTTTCAGATAACTCTGTGGCCACTGATAAATTGTCGAAGGGAGGTTCAGTATCAAGAGCTTGCATAAACTCATCTAGAGAAACTATGGGAGGAAGAAACTCAGTATCTTTCAATTCATCCACCATCAAATCTTGCATAAAATCTGATTTTTCATTCAAAATTGTGTTCATGTTTCTTGCGTCCTTTTGGTCACCTGAATCATCCTTTTCCAGTAAAGATGAGGCTTCAGATGCCTTTGTTTCATGGGGCTTAGCGCCGACCTTATTCTCTTCAGATTTTGGTTGAGTTTGAACATCATTAGCTTTTGCTGGAATACGAGAACGTACACTTTCCCCAACTGCAACCTCCATTGAAATACTATCATCCTGTTCGAGTTCTACTACCTGAAACTCCCCTTTATGAGTTTTTTTGACCAATCGTCTCATATCTACTTCTGTATCCGGTAAAACCACCATCTGTGCAAGCTCTTCAGCTTTGGCTAGTCGCCACTCTGAAAGTTCTTTTGAAGCAAGTTCCTCGGCAGTCATAGAACAGAGACGATCTGGTGCAATATCGCCCGATAATACCCTTTCCCTCAACTCTGGATTGTTACGATCTTTAAGATTGAATAAAAGAGATCTTGCCTTTTCTTTGTATTTTTTGTTAACCCCTCCGAATAATTTAAAGAGTTCTGCTTCAATTCTAATTGCTAAACGTTCTGCATTTTTAAGTATTGTCTCTTTTGAATCACCAGTTACTTCCTCTTCTGATGATTTAGTTGTTTCAGTTACTTTGTCATCTACTAATTTAGGTCTTTCAGTTACTTGCTCAAGCTCATGTGACATTTTAGGTCTTTTAACGTCTTGCTCGATAATAGTTTCAGAATTTTCAGCATCAACTTCAGATGCCCAGCAGAGACCATGCCCTAGCAAAAGCTCATCACCAACAGAGCAAAAAGGTGTTTCGTTTTCTAAGCTAGTCTGAGTTGTTTGATCTTCCTTCACATCAGGTTTCCCTGTTTCCATTGGTTCACTTGTAATTCCATTATGATCCACCTCCCTAGGTACATCTTGGCTTCCATTACACTTCTGTTCATTGGAGACCAAAATCTCATGAGAAGTTTCAGAAGCAGAAGCATTTGAAGCTAATTCAATAGATCCAATGCCGGCTTCTGCCTGTGATGTTGTAATCACTGCCTCTTTAGGTGAGCCCTTTTCCGCAATTTGTTGTTTGTTCTGCTGGTCAGGACCGATGGCCAATGAGGCCGCCAGTGATTCCCTAAGTTTAGACCTCACAGATTCAAATGACTCCGTTTGGACCTTCGATGGTTGCACCATCTGTGTTGTGCGCTTGTTTGTTGAAGACAACTGCTGAGACCCCTGATTAATAGCCACCAAATTTTGTCCCTTGGCAGGTGCTTGCCTCTGTGCTGGCCTTTTCTTAGAAGTTGAGACTTGTGATCCAGAATTAACGGTCGTAGGTATGCCCCTGATCAGAGAAGGCAAGCCACTTGCTGATGAAAACTGTGGTAGGTATGATCCCATATAACCCGATGTTGGAGCTTGAATATTCGACAGAAGACCCATCTGTGTCGCCTGTTCACTGGAGAAGGCTGACTGATATGGATACGGAGCAACACTAACAGGGATAGGGGAGTAAAATCTCGGCAGCAAATCCATCTGAGCCGACTGTCTGCTTGCCGATGAGAGCATATGTGTTGCCATGTTAACTGGCATGGAGGTGGATGCTTTGCTGCTATCTGATGAATCCATTTGCGTAAGATTGAATGTCGCAACTGGCATATACAGTTTACACCACACGACCAACTCAAAGATTTTGCAAAAGCACTTTCAAGATTCAATAGTTCATAATATCCTGTTAATGAAAGAGGTAATATGATGTTCTCAACACATAACAATCCAACAAGATCAAAATGAAAAAGAAACTAATAATGCCCACAAATCAATCCCTAAAGCTCCTCTTTCTATTCATTACCCATTACATAAATTGAATCAAACAGAACGATTTCAAGAATTAACAACCCAATAATTCACAGCTGCAAAATTTCTAGCCAAAAAAAAAACAACTTTAAGCTAAAAAGAGCAAGATCAATAATAGCCCCCGGCTAATTTATGCATATACAGCAATTGAATCCGTCTAATTAATCAACCATTGTATAATATGATTCCAGAACCGATTCAGGTATCAAAAATCCAATAATTCACAGTGAAATAACATCAATCAAAAAAAATATCTCTTAATACTCCCAATCTAAGCGTCTAATAGAGAAGAAAATGCTAAGAGGGATAAAAATTTACAAATAAAACAAAACCCTAACCCTAATCTAAGCCATGAGATTAAAATATTACCTCAGGGGGATTGATCCTTCAGCGGCGGCGGCGGCGATGTGATGGGTGGAAAATCGAGGGATTGGGGCTTTAGGGTTCCGAAATCGAGAGGATCCAACAGAGAGAGAGAGAGAGAGAGAGAGAGAGTTTAGGTTAATTAAGAGAGAGAAAAATCCTAAAACTGAGAATTTTGTGGATAAACAGCTCTCGTTGTTATATGCACGTAATTAGTAGGGGGGGGAGAAAATAAGGGCTCTGGGAAAGTTGGAAACCCTATCTAGGTTGCCACGTGGCACTACCCTAGCCGTCTATTAACGAAGGATAGATCTAGACGCCGATTCGTGACGGGGCAAGAACTGTCACAGCCTTCCCTCATTAGTAGTTACGTGCAATGCACGTGATTGAATGATCACATCATTGTTTCTCTTTATATTAAATTTAAAAATAATAATTTAAATTATTAAGCATCAAATATTAGCTCATGTGAGAAAGTATAGTTATCTATGGTCTATACGCGTATATAGTCAATTAATCAAACGTATCATCATTAATTGACGTATATGTGCATTACCCTGAAAAAGTAATAAAAATTTAGAAAACTATAAAATGAACACCCTCAAAAGTTTTAAAAATTATAAAAAACACCCTTAAATTTTATAATTTACAAATACACAAAACTATTAAACATTACATTGAAATTAATGAATTATAAAAAATTATTAAAAAATTCAAACTTTGAAGGGGTAATTTGCAATGTACTAAACTTTAAGGGTGTTTTTTTTAAGTTTTAAATTTAATAGATTTTCAATTAGTTATTTTCTTTTCAAAAAAGTTATGGGTAATATTTACCATGAAAAGTTTTTTCTAAACCTATACTTTTAAAAGGTGTATGTATGTATGATATTTTTTGCAAAATTTTAATTTTCTAGGGGTTGTTAGTAATTTTACATATTCATTTTAATGTTTATAGGTTAGAAATTTTCATCGTGTTTTTTTGTAAATTATGCATTTTAGGGGCTTTTTATAATTTTTTAAACTTATAGGTATTTTCTACATATTGTAAATTATTTATAGACTATTTATAATTCATATAATTTCAATTTACTAATGAATTTAAAATTCGTAGGGTGTTTTTTGTAAATTTTGAATTTTAAAGGTTTGTTTGTAATTTTTTTAAACTTTAAGGATATTTTCTATAAATTATAAATTATGGCGGGGATATTTATAATTACTGTATTTTTAATGTAGTGTTAGGTTGGAAATTATCAGGATTTTTATAAATTTTATAATTTTGAGGGTTTTATTTTATAATTTGTAAAAATTTAGAGTGTGTATTGCAAATTCCATAAATTTTTGGGGGTTATTTGTGTTATTGTAGGTTTTTAGTGAGTTTATAGGTTTGAAAATTTCAATGTGTTTTTTTATAAATTTTAAATTTTTAGGGGTAGTCTCTTACATCTTTCATATTTTAAAATCAGTCCCTCAAATAACTAAAATTACTATTAGATCGCTTAATTCTTTATTTATTTTGAAATTACCCGTTAAGTTATTGAAATTGCTACTACATCCTCACATTTTTAAGATACCTTCAAATTCTCTCTCCAGTCAAAAGTATTGTTATCAATTACAGTGATTAAATTAAAATAAATAATGATAATTTGATAATTAAACAAAAACTTCCATGAGCTGAGGGATTAATTTCCTTATTATTAATATATCATTTTAAAAGGTTTCGATATTAGTCCCTTAACTCTTCTATACTTTGAAATTAGTAACTCAAGTCGTTGAAATTGCTTCCAAATCTCTTAATTCCTAAGCAATTTTGAAATTAGTCCCTCAAATTATAGAAACTAATATTAAGTCCCTCAACTGTTAAGTTAACTAGTCTATCCAATCAAGAGTAAAAAAATAGCAACTAGAGAGAATTTAGTCCTTGAAATCATCAAAAATTCTATTAATCCAATCAAGAGTAAAAAAATAGCAACTAGAGAGAATTTAGTCCTTGAAATCATCAAAAATTCTATTATGTCCCTAAATTCTCATTAGTCATCTCTAATCAATCCCTTTAATCGTTAATTCTAATATTTATTTGATGGACTGTTTGTAAGAAAAAAAAAGTTTAAGATTGGGGATGTAATACAGGGTGCCAAAAACGGTTCAGTTTTATCCGAACCGATCCGCATTCGTATCCAAACGGATGCGAATATGATAAGTCATTTTTAAAACCAGGCGGATACAGTTTCGGATACGGATTTGAATTTTTTTCCGGATACGAATCCGAATCCGGATCCGGATACAGACATGAGTGTAAGATTCAATTACGTATACAAATATTCACAATTTAATAAACATAAGAATTCGGGTCCAAATACTAAAGTTCCAAACCCGTAACCGCTAACCAACCCAAAACCCAACTAGAAAACCCTAGCCTCCACTCCAGTTTCTCTCTCAATTTCTACAACGCGACCCGTCGCCCTTCGCCGCACGTCGTCGGATCTCGCCGCCGCCCGCCTCGTCTTCGCCCGCATCGTCTTCACCGCACGCCGTAAGATCTTGAGGTCTGTTCCATAAGGTCGAATCGAAACTCTTAGTTTTAAATTCATATCTAAATTGCTCTTTTGAATTATATATGAACTAAGTTGTTTTGAAATGATGATATTACATTTCTAAATTGCTCTCTCTTCACTGGGCCTTTGTAGAAGTTTCATAGAAAAATACAAATATCTCTTTCTCTCTCATCAGTAAATAACAATTTTCTCGCCGTCAGAGTCCTCTCTCCGACGATGGAAGAAGACGATGATGAAGACATTACTAGTAGAATATAGAAGCTTAGATTGGATTGGGAGGCATTGGAAATTTAGGTGAGATTATTTTCCTGGCTGATTTTTTCCTCATTATTTGATGTTTTTTCTACAGTTTCTTTATTGAATTTACAGCATTGAAGTCCATCTCTAAAGATTAAAAGTAGTACTCTTACCTAATGTCGTGTTTGATTTTTATTTTTATTTTATATTTTTTGCGAGCTATTGCTAGGTAAAATTCCAGCTTTTAGCAAGTAAAATTGGGGATTGCCAATATCTTTCCACAATTTCTGAATATAGATCTCCATAGCCTTATACCTCACATTCAATCTAAGTAGATGTCCCGACCATCTTCTCTAGAGTTCAATCAGACATCTCAACTTTGGATAATACCTCTTGCATTTGTAATGTACGTCCTAAACGTACGTCCTAAGTTGCAACCATGGATCTATTTTGCTTCCAAGAAACATGATCATAAGAGATTCCATAACACATAACGTAATAGATACGCCGGCGATTTCTCCATGGAAAAGGCATCATGAAACTATTTTCATGCAATCATCTCAGCCACAGTACCAAATTTGCAGACATCATACGCAAAATATAACTAAACCAAATCTTTAGAAAAACTAGAGTATTTTGGTCCACGAAAAAGCCACGTATCTTTCATTACAAGCTCGATAACACAGAAAAGTGTAGCATTCGCTCCCTCACATAAAATAAGTTCTATGCTACACCATCAACCCCCACCATGAATTCCCAACTCCCAACTTGGATGGGTCGTACGTGAACTCCTGAACCCAGTTTAGAAGTTAGTGAAGGTGGGCCGTTGAACTCCTAACCCCCGATTTATTCATGGATCTTCCTTTACTAGTATGCACGAAAATGATGGCTCTGTACAATAATTTTGTGGCCTTGCCGCCTTGGATAAATTTACTTAAGAGACATAGGTTGCAATAGCAAAAGTAATGAACTTATTTGGCTAAATATAAGCATACCACCCTTAAAGAATATACACCCCTTAACTTTGTACGATTATCTGCTAACCCCCTTAACTTTCAAAATTTTAGATAACTCACCATTGAGTAAGGGGTTTAAAGGGATTATTATACAACGCTCTTAACTTTCACCAACAAATATATTCCTTTACGTAATTTTGTCCACAAATTTGAAGTTTGCAATTATTGCTATATGGGGGTTTTTGATAAATTAAAAGTGATTTTCTTATAACCCCTAACTTAAGGGAGGATTTCTTATATTTTGAAAGTTATCGTAGGTTATTTAATAATCGTCCTAAGTTGAAGGTTTTTATATTAGCCAAATTGTTTCAAATATACAATTATGAATTCAGTTGCAACTACCACAAGAAAATGAAAAAGAAGATAAGAAGGTTCAACTTTACCTCTTTGATACTATTTTGCAAAGGAGATAGGTGGCTTTCTAAATTCCCAACTCTTCATTTTCGTCTTTTTTTTGTATCAGGCTAATACCTTTGCATTCCTTAAATTATAAGTGCACGCTGAGTTGAGTTAGACCAGACCGGCTTAATTGATGTTTAAATTGTATCAAAGATAGGTGGCTAGTGTCAGGCTCTAGTTTAAATTGTTTGTTTTTCTAAATATTTTGGCATTCATAATCATTTAATAGTTAATAATTGGTAGTTGCATTCCTCCGTATGTATAGATAAACATTAACAATCCAGTGAGCATGAGGAAGTGATGCAAAGAATCACTCAACAAGCTAGTAAGATATTATAGTATGCTAAGGTAAACATTGAGTGTCTAATTTACTCAGTATAATTCTTTTAGGTAATAGTATGCTAAGGTAAACATTGAGTGTCTAATTTACTCAGTATAATTCTTTTAGGTAAATGAAAATTTCATTTCCATGAGATAAACACATTGAGTGTCTAATTTACTCAGTATAATTCTTTTAGGTAAATGAAAATTTCATTTCCATGAGATAAACACGAGTGCAAGATAGTCCAATCATATCTGAGTATACATGAATACTTAATATTATTAGTTTATCTCTATTTTCAATCACCTAACGAATAATTCATTTTCTCATATTATATATGCACGGCGCCAATGAAAAAAATAGTAACAAGTATACCTCTTAGTTTTTGTAGTTTATTTCACTCGACATACAAAAATGTAGTGTATCCTAAGAAAGTTCATTTTACGATAAGTGTTATATTTTGTACATATAGCCCTTCTGATAGTACTTAGCACCGAAAACAAGCTAGTGTCTTTGATAGTTCTTTGTTACTAAAATCAACATAATTTGCTATTATCTTCTAGTATTTGTTATTTACCGGTCCCCTTTTTCCCTGTGAAACCTTTTTCTTGTTTTTCATCCAAATCATAGGCTCCCCTTTCCTATTATGTCTTCTTTCTGCACTTATTCCATCTAGTTGATTGAATTAATAACATTGAACACTTATTTTAGATTGCTTCTTGTGCATCACTACATGCACATGTTGTGAAGATAGGTATAAGATTGCTCACAGGGAATAAGAGTTGTCCTAGCTTTCCCCACAAGAAATCATCAATTGTTATCTTGAGCATTTTGATTGCAGTCCTAAGTTCGATAAAGTTTAGTGTTACTATAGGACCATCAACAATGCTTTTAGATATATCATGAAAAGGGGTGTGATGTATGAAAAAGGGCTATCCTTTTGTTAAGAAAAGAGAAGAATGCATCGACCGCAATGAGGTAATAGTATTGGGTTATTTAGTTAGCTCAAATATCACATTTAACTTTTCTTCCAAATTGGAAAATAATATTATAACTTGGATTTTCTTTTTCAGAACACAAAAACTTTCAAGATAAATTTTTTTAGAAAATTAAGGATGAAGATGAAGCAACGCTTCTCTCCTGTGTGAGCAAGCACCCGATAGATGCTGCAATCATGATTATAAAGGACTTCTTAAATTTAAAGAAGGTAAAGTGCTAAACTTGGTAAAAATTACATTTACTATTCATTGGAGGTTGATTAAAGTTTTCCATTCTGCAAGCATTATGCGTGTTGTCTCCTTATATGACAAAATTAGCTCATTTTAAGTTGTGTTGTCTCCTTATATGACAAAATTAGCTCATTTTAAGTTGCCTTCTAACTGACAAATGGCATCATTAGTTTTTTGATTCCATGACAACAAACATTCAATGCTTAAAGTTCATCAGATATAAAATACAGACTACCTTTGATGAGAGTAACAGAAAGATAATTTTATTGACGAAAACAAACAATGGATAATGATAAGTGAAGGCTTATCAACTTCCCTTGATCAATGAGGCTTTTCCATTGTTATCAAAGTTTTGAGGACTACCAGAAGAAATTATCCTTGTATTTGTTACCATCGTATATCTTAGACAAATTGATTTCTCTTGTTACCTTATATCAACAAATAATAGTCTACTTTCCACTTTACTAATATTTCCCTCTCTGAACTATAGCAATGGAAGAGAGGACACCTTCAAGTGAAGGCTCTAGTTTACGATGACACTTGTTCACAAGTTGCACTTTTTAGACACGTGAAAACGCTACAGCATCTATCGTATACAGATTAAGATTTTGCTCTGTATTACGTAGTCCAATTAAGCGATCATGTGGCAAGACCATTAAAGGGGCATCGATTGCGTGTCAGAATTGTCATTGCTATTGTTTGAGAAGTGTTAGGTGCACGACTTGTATCTTACAATAGTCCCTCATACGTTTTTATCATGTTGATAGTGGTATTTAGCTGTTGCGAAATGTACAAGCCAACGTACATATTATATGTACAATGCACAAGCTAACACACATATTATACTTAAATATTGTTATTTAATCATCATATTTATTCAAAACATGTTCGGTACAACCTTGCTCTTTTAAGTGCTTGTCGTTAATATTTGTAGCTCTACACTCCAAACTAATGTTATTCCCTACGGTACCATTTGGCAAATGGTTAAGTGAGAGGTTAAGGAGACTTAACCTATTTTTAATCCGCCAAACACAAAAAATCTATTTAAAGATTAAAGTGAGTTAACCTTCCATAATTACCAAACATAAACAATATAAAAGGGTTAAGCTAACCCCTCTAGAGAGATTAAAACTAGTTAACCTATCAAATAAGGGGTTTACTAATACTCTTATTTTGAAGGATTAAGAGTTAACCCTTCTAATTATAAAGAAAATAATCAAAATTCTTATTATTCCCAAACACTAAAAATGATCACATGGGCTAAAACAAAACTTCTATAATGAGTTAATAATTTAGTCATTCGGAATATCAAGTAGGTTAACTGTGTTAATCCTTCTCCTTAATCTATCTTCCTTAACCCTTTACCAAACAGGGCCTACAGTTGTAGGGTTTATTGTTGATACGACCTAAAAGGAATTTAGACTTTGCCATCATGATACTAGCTCAACACAATTAACAACTACTCGTGGTCATATTGACCGAACTTCAGTAAAATCCCTGCCAATTGATCACCGTGCACAGATGTGAACATCATCTCCATCACCTCCGCCTCATCATCTCCATCGATGTTGCCTCATCACCACATTCGCCACTTACGTTATCATCATGAACACCACGTCGCCATCACTGCCATCGTCATCATCAACAACATCATCGCCACCATCATTGCCACCTCATCATCGCCATCATCACCTCCTCCACAATCGCCTTATCGTCACTGATATCGCGGATGACCTCTCTCACTATCGCAGATGCATCCTCTGAACCGCACCTCACGAGATACCAGTGGGCGCCAAAGGTGGGGGGGCTCTTGGATCGTTCACTAAGAGTGCAGCGACCATCGACATCTTCGTTGGCGGTCTCGGGTCTTGCCGTACTATGCAGCGTCGCTGCCTCCTTCGCCTTTAAAAGCAACTGTCCCCACATGGTGTTGTCTTCAGTCGCCGAGAGGAGGGTTGTTTAACTGTTCCCCTCTAGATGGATGACACATGGCATCCTTTGCAACGTGCTGTGATGTCAATGGTCCAAAGGCTTAATAAAAAAGCACATTCCCATTATTTTTAACAGAATGGAATCAAAAGGGGGAAATCGGTAGTTTTGGCAATTTTGCATGAAGGACCACTCCTTAATATAAATTCCTTCTGTCCACATTCTCTTTACTTTTAGGTCCAAGCCATTCTCCCTCCTCAAATTTCTATAGTCTAGAGGGTTGACACGCTGCTGGATTGTTGGACAAGTCTTATAAGTTTATTTATGAATCTTCCCTCGTCACTAGAAATTGAAGAACAACATGAGGAGCTGGCAAACTCTAACTCTGGGGTTGAGAGAGCTACAACGAGCATGGGTATACGAAACTCACATACTTTCCCAAATTATGTTGCTGTTGATGTCAATCCTAAAATATCTGTTACTTGTTCTAAAAGATGTTTTATTATTTAGATGCTCTCCTGCCAGAGACATCAAATACAGACTCTAATTTTGGGGTTGAGAGAGCTACAACGAGCGCAGGTATCTGGAACTCACGTACATTCCCAACTTGTGTCGCTGTTGATGTCAATCCTAAGATATCTGTTGCTTGTTCTAAAATATGTTATTTGTAACCCAGATGATCCCCTGCCGGAGATATCTAATGCAGACTCTAACTCTGGGGTTGAGGGGGTTGCAACGAGCATAGGTATACGAAACTCACATACTTTCCCAACTTATGTTGCTTGCTGTTGATGTCAATCCTAAGGTATCTGTTACTTGTTCTAAAATATGTTATTTGTAACTCAGATGCTCCCTGCTAGAGACATCGAATGCAGACTCTAACTATGGGGTTGAGGGGGCTGCAAAGAGAACATGTATCTAAAACTCACATACATTCTGAACTTATGTTTTTGTTGATGTCCTAAAAGATGTTATTTATAACCCAGATGATCCCCTACCCGATACATCTAATGCATATGTTGCAGGGGGAGTGACTATCCCTAAGGAGAAGCAACATGAAAAAACCAAAAACCCTGTGGCTCAGTGAAGGAGACATGTTGGCGGCCTTGGGAAAAGACTCCCATCTTATCTTTCTGTTTGTGGAGTTTGTGCCTTGTATAGGCAGCAAAGTTTTGAAAAGAAATTTGCGCATAGATCACTAGAAAGAAACAATAAGGGTTTCAACATAGCAGGCGCAAAGCTGTAAGAATAGAATATTAAGTTCCTTAATATTGTATAATTTTTTGCTTAGAAAGGAAATGGTATTTGTGTCTTACTTTTTATTTACAGGGCTTCCTGTTACGCTAAGTTCATGCTTGGAGAACAAACAGATGGGGACATCCAAAGATCAGTGCGTGAGCTGGACAGAAGGTATCCTTAGCATTAGATAGATGCATAACTATTTCCATAAAATACTCGAAACAACTCTTTAGCATCTATAAGAAGGGAGGGGACAAATTCTTTCTCCCGGAGTGAGGAGAGAGCCTTATAAATACTAAAGACTGTCAGTATCTTGTAATCAGTAAAAGCAATTTCCTTGTGTAGTATCTGACAATTTTATTGTAACATGGTATCCATATAGATGACTGATATCCATATAGATGAGGATCAAATTCACTAATCTTTCTATACTTGTTAATTTGGTAGACTTGGTTAGGCGTTTACATGCTAGGATTTGAGTATCGTATGTAAATGTAAGCTATCTGAGTATAAAGGATTATATTGGCTGTACTTATGCTATAAGCATTAACAAATTCCAGGTTCGTTTAACGTCAAAAGTAGGAATTAGAATGATTTATGTATCAAGGACGAATCTGATACTAAGTTGTATATAACACATTTCTAATATGGATCTGATTTGACATCAGACATTTCAAATGCTAGCAGTTTAGAATTCAGAACTGGTAGTTTTAGGGAACCAATATCATAAGTTCTGGAGTAAAGAGCCAATAAATTCTCACATGGTATCAAGAATTTCCTAATTTCAGTACTCTTGTTTTCAATAATAGCTACTAGCATGTTTTACTCCGCCCTGCATTATCGAGAATATTGTTCCAAAATAGGCATGGAATACTTCAAGGCTAAAAGTTTGTAGAGAATAGGTGACACATAACTGTAGTACTTATTGCATTGCTCTGACAGAGATGGAAGGTGTTACATGTGTGCATATAAATAACATAAATAAATATGAGAAGATTAACGTAGCCTACAGTGTCAAACTGTAAACTCGCAGATTTATATTGGTAATTTGACTGAGATGTTTAAGATTCATGAATCTGTTACGGAACTATATGAATCAGATTTCTGATACAGGACTGATACAGTGTAGCAACCATATATTATAAATGCTGACAGTTTAGAAACTAGAGTCAGTTGATTGTGTAGACTATTACAGAAGAAGTTCTGAGGCAAGAAACCAGATGTCCATCATGCATCATCCTCATCAATCAAAATGTCTTCAATGCACCTAAACAAATATGCATATAGATGAGGAATATCATGCATCATCCTCATCAATCAAAATGTCTTCAATGCACCTAAACAAATATGCATATAGATGAGGAATTAGAATGAGCTATTTAACGAGGACGAATCCCTTCAATGCACCTAAACAAATATGCATATAGATGAGGAATTAGAATGAGCTATTTAACGAGGACGAATCCGCTAAGTCGTAACACGTTTTTGATACAGAGCTGGTTTTGCATCAGACATTTCAAATGCTAACAGTTTAAAATTCAGAACTGTTAATTTTAGGAAACTATATCAAAAGTTTCAAAGTAAGAACCCAATAAGTTCTCACATGGTATAAAATATATCCTAATTTCAGCACAGTAATCATCAAAAAGTATGAAACAAATTTACGCTAGAAATTAGACTGATATAAGTAACATGCACGACACAGATACTAAATTACACGTATCAGATTTCTGATTTGGGACTGTTACCATGTAGCAATCATATATCATAATTTCTAACAGTTTAGAAACTAGAAATAATTGATTGTGTAGACTACAATTAAAAAAAACTGAAGTAAGAAACCATATGTCCATCATGTATCATACCCATCGATCAACATGCTTCCAACAACGCCCCAGGATGATTGAACATGGGACTATTTGGACAATGATGCAATGATGTTGAAAATAAAATTGACCATTAAATGGTATATATTGTATACTAGATTCTGATTGTTGTTGCTAATTAAGTTAGATGCATAAACCGAGGGTTAGTTGTATAATCCCTCGTATTCATAATAGAGAAAAATCAGTGGAAATTACATAAACAAATCAGATTTTCAACTTCTTTGAGCTCACATCATAATCATGTGAGTTATTCCTTCAAGTAATGATCGCCGATCTGTATTAAGACCATCTTTTTAATAGGAACCTAAACTACAAGTACATTAATTTATGAAAATGGTTCTTAAGACTCCCTCAAAGATATGTATCTTCTCTTTTTAGTACTTGCATTAAGGGGAAAAAAAAATCATCATCCTTGTAGAGCCAACATTGCTTGTGCTTAAATTGAGGTGTAAGATCAAAGTTTGATAAGCCATTGAACTCTTTTAATTTCCACTTAACCTTTTTGAGACAATTAAAGCAAAGGGACTTGCATGTGGCCAGAAAATGTCAACTGATCTATTTATTGCGTTAAGAGTAAGAATGAAGGAACAAGAAACCGCTAATAGAAATCTACTGTAAGAAATAGTCTGAAGTTTAAATTTGAAAATGGTTCCCTAAAATTTCACATATTTTACACTTTGATACCGACTGACTACAAACCCTTCGAAAATCTGTTACCATATAGGTTTCTAGCTAATTTTATCTCGATTCAAGAAATAAAATTCCTCTCAAATACCGTCTTTTCCTGTAATTTTTTTAAATACTATTCAAGGTTATGAGCATTCAATTCAAGCTCATCAAGCATACAAAAGTAGGAAGAAGTGTTCCACAGCTAAAAGCTTGCAGAGAATAGTATATTACATATGTCAGAGTACATTTTGTACGCTCTGACAGTAATGGAAACACATTTATACTAGAAATTGGACGGATATATGTAATGCACAAATCTGATACTAAACTGCATGTTTCAGCTTTCTGACACGCGACTGATACATTGTAGCAACCATGTATTACAAATGCTAACAGTTTAGAAACTTGAAACATCTAATTGTGTAGATTACTGTAGAAAAGTTTGAAGTAAGAATCTACGAACTTCTCATCTACTCAACACTGTCCTTTTTAATAGCTTCAGGTGGAACTGACAGTATAAAAATGCATTGCAGAGAGCTTGAGCAACAAACATGCTGAGACTTAGCATACATTATTTGACTTTAATTGTAATGGGTCCTTTTTGTAATATCCCAGCCATTGAGAGGGTGATGTGATTAGTATTGATAGATTTGATAGCGCGTGAGTGAGGACAAAAAACATGCTGAAAAGACATGTGATGGTTTGTGAGGCCAGTCCATCAGATCTAATAGCGTACCGACTCCAGGATTCCGCGGTGGGGCGTTACACTTTTGAAAATCAGTCTATCACACTACAGAAAATAAAAAAATGAACTTAGAAGTAAACTGAGACATTACATTAGTAGAAACATTATACAATCAAAACATTTACATAAGCTCTCGTTGAAACTCAATACAAGACACTAACCAAGTACACAACACATTAAAAGCAAACCCTGAGGTGTTTTTTCCCCCTTTTTCATTGTATGGGAATGAATAAAACAACTCAACTTATCTACCAATCAAAGAACGGTGATCAATTTTAGGCCTCAATTTGATGAATGCGGCATCCACGCTTTACTTCAGTCTTCTTTTTTGCTTGGGCTTTGTACTGGTTGTAGGTCATTCATGTCAATGACCACAATCTCTCTCTTTATCTTTGCTGCATTATGAAATTATAGAGCCAACCAGTTAGTTTCTAATATGTACCAAAAAATAGAGTACAATCAAAGAAATAGTGTTAAGAAACATACCTTCTTCTGCATCCTTGTATCCTTCTCTTAGCTTCCTCTTTGAAGCCTCCAGTTTGTCTTCATACTTTAAGACAGTAAGTTTTGGTTTTTGCTTCATGTCAGTGTCATCTTTCTCTTCTGTGATATTTTCCTCTCTCCTCATCTCACTGACATCCTTCTTCTCAACAATATTTTCTTCTATCTGAGAATTGAATGGTACATGGAGATTAAATTAGTCCACTACAAAACATCAATATAAATGAAATTTAAGGTAATATTTAGAGTATAATTAGTACCTTCGAGTAATCCATTAAGACAGTATGTATAGCATCTAGTGGAGCAAAAGGAATCCCACATAGAAAAGAAAGGTCTTCCTATTTTGCGGGACATTGAACAACAAAGACTCCGGTGGTTTCTGCAATTTGTGACCACTGATTAATTACAAGAAACTAAAAAAATCACAGGAAAAAAGAAGAAGATAAAATCTTACCAGTCAAATATTCAGTACCATTCACCCACTCATTAGAAAGAACCTTCAATCTCCTATAGCCAAAGATTGAAACCAAGAAAAAGATCAGGAAATCTACTACAAGGTTGATGCACATCAAAAGTTAGTTCCATAAAGTCTATACATAGAAAGAAAAACATATTTATGAATATAAACGTACAAGCACTCTTTTTGAAATTTCAAACAAGTTCCAATTCTTAGATTGGTTGATCACACACTAGTCTACTTTGATTTGTATATTCTTGAATCTTATGTTTAATTTAAGAAGCTAAGTTCAACTCAACTATTACTGAGCATAGTACAACTTAGACGTTTATTTTGTGCTGATTGCATAGATAAGAGAACTTGAAATCTCGTCGCGATGTAATTACTGGAATTTATATAGTGCAATTAATATTAAGTTCACAGGAGCGGAAGTCAATCTACCAAAGAACAAACTTAGATGTGTATGTAGAAAGAGAAAATAGAGAGCAAACCCCTAGAATACTTATTTATTGAGATAATAAGAGATATATATAGCCATACAAATAGGGTTAAGGTTAACGGGTAACAACCCATTAACCTAATACATAATACTTAATTTAACACTCCCCCTCAAGCTGGAACATAGATATCTACCATGCCCAAGTTATCACATATAGTATAGAACACTTTTGAATAAGTAGCCTTGGTAAGAATATCAGCAAGTTGCTGTGAGGATGGAGTGAATATGAGAGATACTATCTTCTCCCAAGCATCTCTGACAAAATTACAGTCAACTTTAATATGTTTTGCCCTCTCATGAAACACAGGATTCTGTGCAATATAATTGGCAGACTGATTGTCACAATGCATTGGCATGGGTCCAGGCTGAACAAAACCAAGCTCTGTCATAAACTTTTGTAGCCACCATCTCACAAGCAGTGTGAGCCATTGCTCTATATTCAGCCTCTGCACTAGATAGTGATACTACATCTTGTTTCTTGCTTCTCCAAGTCACAAGATTACCTCCAACAAAAGTACAAAATCCTGATGTCGACTTTCGGTCTCCCATGTCACCTGCGTAGCCAGCATCAGAGAGCCAAAATATGAGTATGCCCATGCTTCTTATATAGCAATCCCTTGCCAGGAAAACTCTTGACATATGCCAAAATCTTCAGAGCTGTTGTCCAATAAATCTTTGTAGGTTTGTGCAAAAACCTGCTCAGTACACCTACTGCAAAAGTAATATCAGGTCTGGTAACTGTCAAATATATTAGCTTCCCAATCAGTCTCCTATATCGTACAACATCATCTAGTAGAAAGGTATCATCACGTCATAAATCAACATTTGCCTCCATTGGAGTGCTTGCAGGTTTGCATTCCAAGAGACCTGCTTCTTCTAGTAAATCTAGCACATACTTCCTTTGGGACAACAACAGGCCATGTTTTTTATATGCAACTTCAATCCTAAGAAAATACTTTGGCTTTCCCATGTCCTTAGTGACAAAATGACGGTTTAGATACTCCTTAGTCTCAGCTAAGGCAACAAAGTCACTCCCAGTCAGCAGAATATCATCAACATATACAACTAAAATAACCAAACCAGTTGTTGTGCGTCGAAGAAAGACAGAGTGATCAGATTGATACCGTTCTAAACCAACACTAGAAATAACCTTGCCGAACTTATCAAACCAAGTTCGAGGACTCTGCTTTAACCCATAGATGGCCTTCCTCAGCCTGCAGATAATATTCTCCCTCTAAGCAACATACCCAGGAGGTTGCTCCATATAAACCTCCTCGTCCAAATCTCCATAAAGAAAAGTATTCTTCACATCTAGTTGGTGCATCGTCCAATCCATATTAACAGTCAGAGAAAAGAATTCTGATAGAGTTGAGACGAGCAACGAGAGAAAATGTTTTAAAATAGTCGACGCTATATGTCTGGGTATAACCTTTAGCAACCAGGCGAGCTTTATATCAGTCAACACACCCATCAGGGTGATATTTTAAGGTATACACCCATCTGTAACCAACCACAGTCGCTCCAGTAGGAAAAGAGACTAAGTCCTAAGTCCTTTTAGAAAGCAGTGCACTCATTTCCTCATCCATAGCATGTTTCCAAGCTGGTACTAACATAGCTTCTTCATGCGACCTGAGTATAGATACAGTGGATAAGGACAAGGCAAACTGACGAAAAAACGGGTTGAGATGGTCATAAGAGACAAAAAGAGAGATAGGATATTTTAGGTAAGACCGTTTACCTTTTCGAAGAGCAATAGGAATATCCAAATCAGAAGAAATAGAAGTCTCAACATGAGATGGACCAGCAACTGGAGATGAATGTTCAGCAAGAGCAGAGTCAGGAGCATGTATTTTTGGGCGGCAAGAGTATGTCAGTAGAGGCTTCGGTGCAGGAGCTACAGAAGCAGGTAATGGAATAGTAGTAGGAATAGGAGAAAGTAGTGGTACCTGTGGACAACCAATAGTAGTGGAACCAAAGGAAAAATATGGGACAAACTCAAAAAAAAGTAACATCAGCAGATAAAAAATATTCCCTGGTGGACGGATGATAACACCTATACCCTTTTGAGTACGAGAGTATCCAACAAAAACACATTTGATGGATCTAGAAGACAGATTATTAAACCAGCTTTTTAATCCTAAACAAAACACGTAGAACTAAAGACACGGGGAATCACAAAAAAATTATTTTTTATCAGGATAAAGACAATTGAATGATATAAAACCATCAAGGACAAAGGAAGGCATGCGATTAATCAAATAATTGGCAGTGAGAACAACATCAGACCATAAATACTTTAGAATATTCATATATATCATCAGTGTTCTAGCAATATCTAGAATATGTTTATGCTTTCTCTTAGCAACTCCATTTTGTTATGAAGTATGAGAGCAAGAAGTATAATGAATAATATCATTAAGAGCACAAAATTTTAAAACGTTACTTTTCATATATTCCAAAGCATTATCAGTACGAAGAATACGAACGGAAGTAGAGAACTGGGCTATTATTTCATTATAAAAGAGTTCAATAACGTGCGAGACCTCTGACCTCTCTTTTAACCAAGGTTGCTGATAGCGGATCGCGGCGCGTCGCGGCGAGGTATCGCTAAGGCTATATCGGGCTATTGCGGCGAAATCGCGGCAAATAGCGCACAGTCAAATAGCGGTCAAATTTAAATATATTTAAATATCCTAAATAATAAGAAAATTCATAAAAAAATCTAAAAATTCAATTAGTTGTAAATTTCTTGTATTATCAATAAATAACAATTAATAAGCTTGTTGTATGAATGAAACTATGAAGAAATTCAAGAAATATAGCATCATAATATGTGTGATAGCGGGTTTAGCGGGTTTAGCCGCTTTTAACAACAAAAATCCGCTTTTAACCGCGAAAATCCGCTTTTAACCGCGAAAACCCGCTTTTAACCCGCTAAAATCCGCTTTTACGCGCTATTCGAATGAATAGCGGATTTTCCCGCTTAAGCCAGCCGCGAAACCCCTACGCGTAGCGCTGAAGGGCCGCGACCGCTATTCGCGCCGCTATAGCCCCGCTATTGGCCGCTATTTACAACACTGCTTTTAACAAATAAAGCCACATCATGCGAGAGAAATCATCAATAAAGATAATAAAATATCGAAAACCTTACATAGAGGAAACACGATAAGGACCCCAGACATCAGAATGAACCAACCCAAAAGCAAATTTACTGTGTTTATCAACGCGACTCTGAAAAGTAGCACGATGGTGCTTACCCAGTTCACACGACTCACAACCTAAAGAGAAAATAGATGGCTGAACAGAAACTACCGATCTAAGTTTTTATAGTGAAGAATGACCCAGACGCTAGTGCCACAATAAAGTAGAGTCAGCCTGTGATGCAATAAGACCAGCCTCTGGCACACTATCATCCAAATAGTATATACCTCCTATCTCATACCCCAAACCAATCATCATCCCAGTTGTTAGGTCCTGAAAAACACAATAAGATGGAAAGAAGGTGACTTTATAGTTATTTTGTTTTGTAAACTTGCTAATAGATAATAGGCTAACATGGAATTTGGGAACATATAACACATCAGTTAGTTTTAAAGAGGAAGTAACATGAACTACTCCATCATCGCGAACTGTAGAAAGAGTACCATCAGCAATGCAGATAGATGGAAACTTATCAGAAAGATATAAAGATACAAAGTGATCCTTTATACCTGTCATATGGGATGAGGCTCCAGAATCTAGTACATAGGGTTTGTGAGAAGAAGCTATGTAAGCATCCATACCTGAAGAGGATGCATGAATAGCAGAATGAATGTTCTGAGAGAGATCTACCTGGCGTAACCTCTCATAATCTGCCTGATAAATCTGAACAGTAAGAGCAGTAACAGCTGGACCACTAGTAGTAGCAGAAATAGACGAGTGAGTCGACTCGGTGGCAGCTACATAGGCCCACTAAGGACGACCAAACTTCTCCCAGCACTTCTTAGAAATATGATTGGTTCTCCCATAACGACCACACTGACATGAGCCTTTATCAGATTCACCTTGTCTCTCGCCAAAGGAGCCACGTCCTCCCTCTGAATCACGGCCACGACCACGACCTCTGCCTTGACTAGAGAACATGACGGACTGATCCATTTTAAGTGGAGACGGTGCAGTAGTATCAGAAGTAACACCAGTAGAGACCTATGTGACTTTGAAGAATGTAGTAGTCAGTGAGGGAATGATATCTCCACCCAATATCTGTCCCCTTACCTGGGACTGTAAATTAGGATGCAATCCAAAAAGAAACTTGGATACTGTCAGATCGCGACGATACCCCAACAACATCGCTGCATCAGCTACTGCAGGCTGATGCATAGTTCGTCTATAAGTCCTTTTAACTCACCAAAGAATTCCGGAACTGACCTATCTCCCTGTTTGAGCGTAAACAGTCGCTCATAAATATCAAATACACGGGAAGCATTCTTCTCATTCCCGTACATAATCTTCAGGCTGTCCCACATCTCCTTCGTAGGGGTTAAAAATATAACGCTACTACTGATCTGTGCTTCCATACTGTTGAGGAAGCCAAATCATAACACAATAATCAGATGAGAGCTATGAATTATAGGTGGGATCGGAGGTGGGTGGTGGATTCTCCAGAAGATGTGAGAGTTTGCTCTGAGCGCCAATGAAGATGCAGAAAGCTTGTGCCCGGAGCAAATAGTTTTTACCATTCAATTTAATTATAGTTCCCAAGACTATCTTGGGCAAAGAGGTCTCTCCAGCAACAACAGAAGGAGTAACAGAGGAGGAGATTTTCGACATCGAAGTAGTAGTCATTTTTGCGTAATAATAGTAGACAAATAGTAGTAAATAGGCAGGGCAGTAGTAGAGATCTGTTCTTGAAACATAAACTAAGAGCAGATCAGGAGCAGGATGATGATATTTCAGCCGGACATATACCAGATCTGAAAAATATAAGAGGCAGAGTAGTAGATAGTCACGCCCTCACGCTTCGGAGGCGATATCACCTGAGGGAGAGAGCCCTGGCTTTTGTTTGCACAAAGGCTCAAGTCAATCTCTATATTCTCGTTTCTCGAAGGAAACAAGAATAGAAGTGAAAGATCTCAACAAGGTGAGATAGATACTCTTCCTCTCATCAGTTCTATGACTAAAATATCGAGGGATACAATCTTCCTCTCATCAGTTCGAGGACTGAAATGTCGAGGGAATAGTCAACACTACAATAACAATGGCAACAACAAGCAACAAACAAAAGCTGGCAGCAGCTAGGGCAGGGGCGCCGGCTAGGGGGTGTGCAGGGGTAGCAGGTGGTAGAGGGCGGCAGTAGGTGGGGGCGGAGACAGGGTAGGAAGTGTAGTAGGGTAGGGCTGCGGCTAGAGGCATGTGAGGCGACGGCTAGGGAGGTGGAGGCGGCGGCTTAGGGCAGGGGCCGGCGGCTAGGACAGGTGGGGGCGGCGGCAGGGCAGGTGGGGCGGGCTGCTAGGGCAGGTGGGCCTGATACCATGTAGAAAGAGAAAAATAGAGAGCAAACCATAGAATACTTGTTTATTGAGATAAAAAGAGATATATATAACCATACAAATAAGGTTAAGGTTAACGGGTAATAGCCCATTAACCCAATACTCAATACTTAATTTAACAGTGTACGTATAAAAAAAGTTAAGTACTGGAACCGCTGACATTCCAAAAAGTATATACAAAAGTACTGAATATATCATAGCGCGTAGAAACTTACTTGGAAAGAAACTCAGCGAGGTTCCTGATCTCTTTAGTGTTGCTTCTTTTCATACAGGTAATAAGGCTGGCAACATTTGTAGCCTACGTTAAACCAATAACCGTAATCAAATTAGAAAAACAAAGCATAATCATTGCATTAAATTCAGAAAAGAAAAAGCTGATGCCTTTTGATGAATATACATCAAGAATCTCATCATATGTATGAGATATCAAAAACTGTAACTAAAGCTCAAAAGAAACTCATGTAAACTGTGCTTTACAAAACTAATATCAAGATATTATGCATTTTGGCTGAGGCTAGCATGCACACACCCTGATCAATCATATATGCCAGGCCTTAAACTTGCTGATGAGCTAAGGCCTCATGATCCACCAGTTAAGTTTGCACAACATGCACAGAAAAGTGCAGAACAGGCAGAACATAGAAAAATTCCTTCTACTGACCCCTCTAAGATTTCCTTCCTCTCAACTATCAACATTTAATTGGCATGCATCTGATCAACAGAATATAACTGCCCTTCAACTATAAGCTTCTCAAAGTGGGTAAAGAGAACCATCTCTGGAAGCAATCAAAAACCTGTAAACTGAACAAGTTTTACAAGGAGAGGAGCCATGCTTTATTCTTCTCTAGAATGGGGGTGTTCAGGTTGTTAGTATAGCCTGATTGGTATCTCCTTTCAACCACATATTTCTAATATTGTTGAGATAACTCCCTCTCAGTTTTTCTATTTTGAGAATCATCTTGCGTACTTTGCTTGTTACTTGAGTTGCTAGTTTGAGTTTGTCTCGGCAAAATTTTCAGTTGTTTTCGTTCTGACACACTTGATGCATGGTTTGCAGGGGATTTTCAATACCTAAACAATAACAAAGACATGCATTTCTTCTCTCCGAGACACGCAATCAGCAGCAGAAAAGGTACGGCAAAAAATGTGAAGCGTACCGCTGGCTGTGGTTTCTGGAATGGAAAAGGCAAAGAGCAAGATGTCTTCTGTGGATCTCGACATGTTGGGTATAGGACACCACTGACTTTTGTCAGTACCGAGGGGGAAAAAAGGAGGAATACCAACTGGATCATGCACGAATTTCATATCAAGCCTGCTCAGAACAGTAACAAGTTCGAGAGCATGGTAATCTGCAGAATTCATAAGAAGAAAACGAAGGAAGACAGAGAAGGAGGGGCAGATGCAGACTCTGGTGTTGCAGCTCTTATTGAACAAGAAGAACAGGGAACAACATCAGCGGCAACACATGTAGAAGAAAGGCCTCTAAAGAGGAAGCGGGTGGAGGCTTCATCATCCCTACCGCCCTCGTCATCATCATTGCTTGCATTTCTTCCTTGCAAAGAAGCAGAAGCCTTCTATCAGTTAATTTCAACAATGGATGAAAAACGGCATACTGTTTTAGAACAAGAGGTTGAAGTGGATGAAAGGCAGGTGACAGAGATGTTGCTTAAAGAACACGAAGCGATGACAAATCATTTTAAGGCAGCTGCTGAATCTGGTGCTGCTACTTCTATTTGTGAACAAGCAGCGACATATGTAGAGGACAGATTTCGAAAGCGGAAATGTGTTGAGGGATGCAGCAACTTCTGTGATACTGAGAAAACTTCCATGGTTAACACTGAAGCACCTTCTCAGCCCTTGTCATCATCTCCATACTTGTCATCAACATGGGTCTGCGCTCCTGCTTTAGATTCTTATGAAGCATCATCCTCATTGATCGACATTCTTCCACCACCATCGCAGGATCATTGGACATGGGAGGATTTGGAAATTGACGTTGGTACTGTCTCTTATTTGGATGAATTGATGGAATGTTTCAGTGACTCTTGAATTCTTATTGTAACTGTTATACTGTCATTTTTTGGTAATAAATTATTTTTTTTCATTCTTTTCGCTGGGTATAATCTGGTTTGCTGTTTCTTAGTTTGCTTATCCTGTGCTTCTTAGTGTTTGGAGGTATGTCAGTTCACAAGAATTGTTCAGTTTCTGATGATAATCACCTTTTTCCTTTAATTTATGCTTTTTGAATGGGCTGATTTTTGACGTGTTGGAGCCAAGCTTGAGTTCTATGTACAAGCAGATACTCCCGGTAGGAATTCTTTTCTTGTTGAAAGTGCAGTATGTGCTGCTGCTCATGGAGCTACTAATAGTGTTTGTCAGCCGAGATAAAATCCAACCGGTGTTGATCGCTGCTTTATCCACATTTTATAAGATAATTTCATGGTCTTACTAATTATGTAGAGAACGAATGTGCTCGTTGAGAAAAAATTATGTGCTACATTTTGATATTGGAAGTGACTTTCCAGCTTTGGATCTCACAAGTCATGATCGCATAATTTAGATAATAGTAATCTATAAATTATGCATGGAGGGCTGTCCACGACATGTGATAATGAATAATCAAAATTTTCCCCTGGCACAGTAGGCAAATGAAAACAATGTAAAATTTGATTCAATAAAGAAGTTCCTCTCAAATACCCTTTTTTCCTGTAAATTCTTTCAAAATACTATTCAAGGTTATGAACATTCAACTCAAGGCTCATCAAGCATACAAAATAGGAAGAAGTGTTTCTCGGCTACAAAAGAAAGAAGTATATCACATATGTCAGAGTACTTTTTTGTATGCTCTGACAGTGATGGAAAGACATTTATACTAGAAATTGGTCAGATATATGTAATGCATGAATCTGGCACTAAACTACATGTATCAGCTTTCTGACACGGGACTGATACTTTGTAGCAATCATGTATTACAAATGCTAACAGTTTAGAAACTAGAAACATCTAAGTGTGTAGATTACTGTAGAAAAGTTTGAAGTAAGAATCCACGAACTTCTCATCTACTCAACACTGTTCTTTTTATTAGCTTCAGGTGAAACTGACAGTATAAAAATGCATTGCGGAGAGCTTGAGCAACAAACATGCTGAGATTTAGCATACATTATTCGAGTTTAATTGTAACAGGTCCTTTTGAAAATCAGTCTATCACACTACAGAAAATAAAAAAACTGAATTTAGAAGTACACCGAGACAACTGAGACATTACATTAGTAGAATCATTATACAGTCAAAACATTTACATAAGCTCTTGTTAAAATTCAATTCAAGACACTAACCAGGTACACAACACATTAAAAGCAAACCCTGGGGTGTTTTTTTTTCTTTTTCACTGTATGGGAATGAATAAAACAACTCAACTTATCTACCAAATCAAAGAGTGGTGATCAATTTTAGGCCTCAGTTTGATAAACTTGTTAATGCGGCATCCACGCTGTACTTCAGTCTTCCTTTTGCTCTGGCTTTGAACTGGGTGTGGGTCATTCATGTCAACGACCATAATCTTTCTCTTTTTCTTTGCTGCATTATGAAATTATAGAGCCAACCAGTTAGTTTCTAATATGTACCAAAAAATAGAGTACAATCAAATAAATAGTGTTAAGAAACATACCTTCTTCTGCATCCTTGTATCCTCCTCTTAGCTTCCTCTTTAAAACTTCCAGTTTATCTTCATACTTTAAGGCACCAAGTTTTGGTTTTTTGCTTCATGTCAGTGTCATCTTTCTCTGTGATATTTTCCTCTCTCCTCATCTCACTGACATCTTTCTTCTCAACGATATTTTCTTCTATCTGAGAATTGAATGGTACTTGGAGATTAAATTAGTCCACTACAAAACATCAATATAAATGAGAATTTTTAGGTAATATTTAGAGTAGAATTAGTACCTTCGAGGAATCCATTGAGACAGTTTGTATAGCCTCTGGTGGAGGAAAAGGAATCCCACATAGAAAAGAAAGGTCTTCCTCTTTTGCGGGACATTGAACAACAAAGACTCTGGTGGTTTCCGCAAATTGTGACCACTGATTAAATTACATGAAACTAAAAAAAATCACAGGAAAAAAAGAAGAAGATAAAATCTTACCAGTCAAATCTTCAGTACCATTCATCCACTCGTTCGAAAGAACTTTCAAGCTCCTATAGCCAAAGATTGAAACCAATAAAAAGATCAGGAAATCTAGTACAAGGTTGATGCACATCAAAAGTTAGTTCCATAAAGTCTATATATAGAAAGAAAAACATATTTATATATGAAAGTATAAATGTACAAGCACTCTCTCTGACATTTCAAACAAGTGGCAATTCTTAGATTGCTTGATCACACACTAGTCTACTTTGATTAGTATATTCTTGAATCCTATGTTTAATTTAAGAAGCTAAGTTCAACTCAACTATTACTGAGCATAATAGAACTTAGAAGTTTATATTCAGCTGATTGCATAGAGAAGAGAACTTGAAATCTCTTGTCTCAATATAATTATAGGGATTTATATAGTGCAATTAATAATAAGTACAATATGGCATATACTAAAGCAATTGGGGTTAGTACTGTAGGTAATGTGGAAATAAACACTAGCAGTTAATATAAAATAAAAACTTTGGATTGGTGGTTTTAAAGACAATATGGCATGATGGTTATACTACTACTTTTTATAATTGTTGGTGGTGGGTCCGAATCTCCTCACAGCATTATTATTCTTCCATACTTAAAGTTCAACTTCAATTATTTTAAAACCCACCTATTTATTTAAATTTTTTTTAGCTATTAGCCGCTTAGAATTTAATATTTTAAAATTGGTCCCTCAAATCAATGAGATTGAAATTACTACTAGGTCCCTGTATTAGTCTCTTTTCATCCACACCCAAAGTTTGCTTCATTTATTTTAAAACCCACTCATTTATTAGAAAAAGCATATTTTCAGATAGTAGTCTCTTACATCTTTCGTATTTTAAAATCATTCCCTCAAATAACTAAAATTACTATTAGATCGCTTAATTCTTAAATTATTTTGAAATTACCCGCTAAGTTATTGAAATTGCTACTACATCCTCAAATTTTTAAGATGCCTTCAAATTCTCTCTCTAGTCAAAAGTATTGTTATCAATTATGGTGATTAAATTAAAAAAAATAATGAGAATTTGATAATTAAACAAAAACTTCGATGAGCTGAGGGATTAATTTCCTTATTATTAATATATCATTTTTAAAGGTTTCGATATTAGTCCCTTAACTCTTCTATACTTTGAAATTAGTAACTCAAGTCGTTGAAATTGCTTCCAAATCTCTTAATTACTAAGCAATTTTGAAATTAGTCCCTCAAATTATAGAAACTAATATTAAGTCCCTCAACTGTTAAGTTAACTAGTCCATCCAATCAAGAGTAAAAAATAGCAACTAGAGAGAATTTAGTCCTTGAAATCATCAAAATTTCTATTATGTCCCTAAACTCTCATTAGTCATCTCTAATCAATCCCTTTAATCGTTAATTCTAACATTGATTTGATGGACTGTTTCTGAGACAAAAAAGTTTAAGATTGGGGGATGTAATACAGGGGTGCCAAAACGGTTCGGTTTTATCCGAACCTATCCGCATCCGTATCCGAACGGATGCGGATATGATAAGTCATTTTTAAAACCGGACGGATACGGTTTCGGATACGGATCTGGCTTCTTTTTTTCGGATACGGATCCGGATACAGATACAAGTGTAAGATTGATATGGATATTCACAACTTAATAAACATAAAAATTCGGGTCCAAATACGAAAGTTCCAAACCCGTAACCGCTAACCAACCCAAAACCCAACTAGAAAACCCTAGCCTCCACTGCAGTTTCTCTCTCAATTTCTACAACGCGACCCGCCGCAGTATTCGCCCGCCTCGTTGTCGCCGCACATCGTCGGATCTCGCCGTCGTCTCCTCGTATGATCCCGTCGTCAGATCCTCGTCTCCCGCCGTCGTCAGATCCTCGTCTCCCGCCGTCGTCAGATCACATCATCTTCGCCTCGTCTTCCCGCACGCCGTCAGATCTCGACGTCTGTTCCACAAGGTCGAATCGAAACTCTAGCCAAAAGTATTGTTATCAATTACAGTCAAAAGTATTGTTATCAATTACAGTGATTAAATTAAAATAAATAATGATAATTTGATAATTAAACAAAAACTTCCATGAGCTGAGGGATTAATTTCCTTATTATTAATATATCATTTTAAAAGGTTTCGATATTAGTCCCTTAACTCTTCTATACTTTGAAATTAGTAACTCAAGTCGTTGAAATTGCTTCCAAATCTCTTAATTCCTAAGCAATTTTGAAATTAGTCCCTCAAATTATAGAAACTAATATCCCTCAACTGTTAAGTTAACTAGTCCATCCAATCAAGAGTAAAAAAATAGCAACTAGAGAGAATTTAGTCCTTGAAATCATCAAAAATTCTATTATGTCCCTAAATTCTCATTAGTCATCTCTAATCAATCCCTTTAATCGTTAATTCTAATATTGATTTGATGGACTGTTTGTGAGAAAAAAAAGTTTAAGATTGGGGATGTAATACAGGGTGCCAAAAACGGTTCGGTTTTATCCGAACCGATCCGCATTCGTATCCGAACGGATGCGGATATGATAAGTCATTTTTAAAACCAGGCGGATACAGTTTCGGATACGGATTTGAATTTTTTCCCGGATACGAATCCGAATCCGGATCCGGATACAGACATGAGTGTAAGATTCAATTACGTATACAAATATTCACAATTTAATAAACATAAGAATTCGGGTCCAAATACTAAAGTTCCAAACCCGTAACCGCTAACCAACCCAAAACCCAACTAGAAAACCCTAGCCTCCACTCCAGTTTCTCTCTCAATTTCTACAACGCGACCCGTCGCCCGAAACTCTTAGTTTTAAATTCATATCTAAATTGCTCTTTTGAATTATATATGAACTAAGTTGTTTTGAAATGATGATATTACATTTCTAAATTGCTCTCTCTTCACTGGGCCTTTGTAGAAGTTTCATAGAAAAATACAAATATCTCTTTCTCTCTCATCAGTAAATAACAATTTTCTCGCCGTCAGAGTCCTCTCTCCGACGATGGAAGAAGACGATGATGAAGACATTACTAGTAGAATATAGAAGCTTAGATTGGATTGGGAGGCATTGGAAATTTAGGTGAGATTATTTTCCTGGCTGATTTTTTCCTCATTATTTGATGTTTTTTCTACAGTTTCTTTATTGAATTTACAGCATTGAAGTCCATCTCTAAAGATTAAAAGTAGTACTCTTACCTAATGTCGTGTTTGATTTTTATTTTTATTTTATATTTTTTGCGAGCTATTGCTAGGTAAAATTCCAGCTTTTAGCAAGTAAAATTGGGGATTGCCAATATCTTTCCACAATTTCTGAATATAGATCTCCATAGCCTTATACCTCACATTCAATCTAAGTAGATGTCCCGACCATCTTCTCTAGAGTTCAATCAGACATCTCAACTTTGGATAATACCTCTTGCATTGGTAATGTACGTCCTAAACGTACGTCCTAAGTTGCAACCATGGATCTATTTTGCTTCCAAGAAACATGATCATAAGATATTCTATAACACATAACGTAATAGATACGCCGGCGATTTCTCCATGGAAAAGGCATCATGAAACTATTTTCATGCAATCATCTCAGCCACAGTACCAAATTTGCAGACATCATACGCAAAATATAACTAAACCAAATCTTTAGAAAAACTAGAGTATTTTGGTCCACGAAAAAGTCACGTATCTTTCATTACAAGCTCGATAACACAGAAAAGTGTAGCATTCGCTCCCTCACATAAAATAAGTTCTATGCTACACCATCAACCCCCACCATGAATTCCCAACTCCCAACTAGGATGGGCCGTACGTGAACTCCTGAACCCAGTTTAGAAGTTAGTGAAGGTGGGCCGTTGAACTCCTAACCCCCGATTTATTCATGGATCTTCCTTTACTAGTATGCACCAAAGTGATGGCTCTGTACAATAATTTTGTGGCCTTGCCGCCTTGGATAAATTTACTTAAGAGACACAAGTTGCAAGAGCAAAAGTAATGAACTTATTTGGCTAAATATAAGCATACCACCCTTAAAGAATATACACCCCTTAACTTTGTACGATTATCTGCTAACCGCTTAACTTTCAAAATTTTAGAAAACTCACCATTGAGTAAGGGGTTTAAAGGGATTATTATACAACGCTCTTAACTTTCACCAACGAATATATTCCTTTACGTAATTTTGTCCACAAATTTGAAGTTTACAGTTATTGCTATATGGGAGTTTTCTGATAAATTAAAAGTGATTTTCTTATAACCCCTAACTTAAGGGAGGATTTCTTATATTTTGAAAGTTATCGTAGGTTATTTAATAACCATCCAAAGTTGAAGGTTTTTTTTATATTAGCCAAATTGTTTCAAATATACAATTATGAATTCAGTTACAACTACCACAAGAAAATGAAAAAGAAGATAAGAAGGTTCAACTTTACCTCTTTGATACTATTTTGCAAAGGAGAAAGGTGGCTTTCTAAACTCCCAACTCTTCATTTTCCTCTTTTTTTTTGTATCAGGCTAATACCTTTGCATTCCTTAAATTATAAGTGCACGCTGAGTTGAGTTAGACCAGACCGACTTAATTGATGTTTAAATTCTATCAAAGATAGGTGGCTAGTATCAGGCTCTAGTTTAAATTGTTTATTTTTTTTAAATATTGGGGCAATCGTAAGCATTTAATAGTTAATAATTGGTTGTGGCATTCCTATGTATGTATAGATAAACATTAACAATCCCGTGAGCATGAGGAAGTGATGCAAAGAATCACTCAACAAGGTAGTAAGATATTATAGTATGCTAAGGTAAACATTGAGTGTCTAATTTACTCAGTATAATTCTTTTAGGTAAATGAAAATTTTATTTCCATGAGATAAACGCGAGTGCAAGATAGTCCAATCATATCTGAGTATACATGAATACTTAATATATTAGTTTATCTCTATTTTCAATCATCTAACGAATAATTCATTTTCTCATATCATATATGCACGACGCCAATGAAAACAAATAGTAACAAGTATACCTCTAATTAGTTTTTGTAGTTTATTTCACTCGACGTACAATATGAGAGGATGTACCGTGTGATTCGTCTATATCCTAAGAAAGTTCATTTTACGATACACGTTACATTTTGTACATATAGCCCTTCTGATAGTACTTAGCACCGAAAACAAGCTAGTGTCTTTGATACCGTTCTTTGTTACTAAAATCAACATAATTTGCTATTATCTTCCAGTAGTTGTTATTTACCAGTGTTTACGTCGAAAGTCACCTTAGTCATTGATTTCATTAAACTTTAAACGTTACAAATGAATTCAAATAACAAAAGAAAAAAGATTACAACTTTCTTAAAAATAAACGCAAGATCCGTTTATCGGCTCTTGCTTGCGTGGGTTCTTCGCCGGTGCCGGGGTTAATCCGTGGACGACCGCGAATCAGATCCGGTTGATGAAAAATTGGGCAGAGCTTCTACCTCACCAAGGGGGTATTTGCTTGAAGTCCTGGAATCGACAAAGCGATATCAGGGCTCTTCTCGAGATTAAGACAAAGCCTAATCTCAAGGAACGGACGTACGAACTTCAGATCCTTCGAACGGCTTCTCCTTTGCTCCGAAGTTCGCCGGGATCTCACTGTCCTTTGCTGAAATTTCGTGCTCCTTCACTCTCCAATCCAGCAGCACCTCGTCCTCTTGATAAAATTCCAGATCCAGAAAATGGAGGCATTTGGTTCATATTTATAGGCCTCAAAATGCGGTTATTTGGATAAGAACAAGGGATTTGGCTCTATCTTCAGTCAACAGCAGCCTAACCACGTTTGGGGATGATCTCAAATCAGTTAAGAACCCCTGGAACCGATAAACCCTGCAAAAAACCAATTAAAAAACGTCAAAACGTGTTTGGGACATTAGACTGCGCGGCAGAACAATCTGACCCGCGCTCGCGCGGGTCGGAATAATCCGACCCGCGCTTGCGCGGGTCGGATGGTTTCTTTCTTCCGGGACTTGTTCTTGTTGCGTATTCGTTCGATTTGTTGACTTGTATGCTTCGTCGCGAGACCGATCGTCGAATGCGCGTTGGTTAACATACGCGTGCTGATCGATGCGCGCGGGCTGATTGACGTGCGTGCGTTGACCGATGCGCACGAGATGATTTGACGTACGCGCGCTGACCGGCACGCACGAGTTGGTTGACGTGCACGCGTTTGATCGGCGCGCACGAGTTGGTTTGACGTGCACGTGTTTGACTGACGCGCACGCGTTGATTGACGTGCGCGCGTTGACCGGCGCACACGAGCTGATTGACGTACGCGCGTTGACTGGCGCGCACGAGTTGATTGACGTGCACGCGTTTGACCGACGCGCACGAGTTGGTTTGACGAATCTTCTTGACTCGCCCATTCATTGCTTTGAGTTTCGTGCGAGCTCTCGTAGACAATTTTAGACGCCTACAGATACCCCCTCCAAAGTGTTTCAGCCTCATTCTTTTATAGAGGAGTCTGGAACGCTTTGGATATGATGGATCCTCACATTCAGTCGGTGTTAAAGGACCTACAGATGGTTTCGATTCTTGACTTCTCCATATTTTAGCGTATTCTGTATTTTGTCGAATAGCTAAGATTTTCTCGGTACTGCGTTTATCGTCTGACCGTTGTTGAAGCCTTGAACCGGAATTGGTGAGTGGGTTTTTTTTGTTGATATGTCATTGAGTTGACTTTTGGATCAATTGCAACGTGTTGACTGGCGTTGACCTAGGGCTACGCGTTGACCGGCGTTGACCTTAGGGTTTCGAATCGATCGACGTTGACTTTCATCGCAACGCGTTGACTGGCGTTGACCTAGGGCTACGCGTTGACCGGCGTTGACCTTAGGGTTTCGCGTTAACCTGAGGAGAACCAGTTTATACTCGTGTACTCCTGGGAGTTTCGGGAATCAGTTTAACCTCGTGTACCCGCCGGAGGTTGCCAGGTTATCCTTAAGAATTATTATCTTTAATATTCTCTAGGAACTTCCTGTCAAAAATGGGAAACAGTTTAGACTCATGTACCCATTGGAGTTTGGATTTCGAATATTCCGATAATAGGCGAAAAATCACAAAATCACCCAAAATATAAAATTGGGTTCCGAATATTCTGAAAATAGGAGAAAGATCCCAAAATCACCCAAAATATAAAATTAGGTCTCGAATATCTCGAAATTACTTAGGATACGGAATTGAACTCCGAAAATTCCACATCTGAGTGAAAATGCCGCCAAATTATCCGGGAGATGAAATTGAACTCTGAGAATTCCGAACATGAGTGAAAATGACGCGAAATCACCCAAAATTTAAAATTAGGTCTTGAGTATTCCAAAACGCCGTGAGATCATCCAAAAGTATGATACCGGACCTCAAACATTCTAAATACGAGCCCAAATGCCGCGAAATTATCCGGGAGATGAGGTTGTACCCCGAACATTCGAAAAACGGGCGAAAACAGGTAAAAATACAGCAAAATAGGCACCAAACTGGGTCTGACCCGCGTTCACGCGGGTCAGATGAGTCCGACCCGCGTGATCGCGGGTCGGATTAATCCGACCCGCGAGCACGCGGGTCGGACACAAGTCCGACCCGCGGAACGCGGGTCGGAATCTGGGCAAGGGGTGAAAACCCCCCATCTTCTTTCTTCTTCCTCTTTCTATTGTTCGGTTCCAGCTCCTCAAAAATTTCTTCTTCAAGCTCCGGTCTTTTGAGAGCTCCTCTCCTTCAAGAATTCCTCCCACTCAAGAGTTCCTATCAAGATTAAAGTTCCCCTCCTTTAAATTCCTCAACTCCATCCTTTTCTTCCAATTCGGATTTGAGCAAAAGAGGAAGATTCAAGGCTAGGGTTTCGTCGATTTGAGCTCTTCTTCCCCTTTTAAGCTTCAAGAACTTGGGTAAGTCTTCTTCCTATTCTCTTGCTTTGATTTTGGTTAGTTCCTCATGCTTTCATTCAATGTTTGAAACCCTAGTTCTTGGATTTGGGCAAAAAACCGAATTTTGAACTTGAGCTTTGAATGTGGCCGATTTTTGTTGAGTTTTGATTCTTTGAATTTGTGTAAATAACTGAAGTTGTTGGTTGGAACTCTTTGTTGGCCGAAATTTCCACTGTCCATGGCCAAAAGTTACTGTTCATGGCCGAATTCTTGGCTTTGGTTGATGTTGGCCGACTGAATTCTTTGTTGATTCTGCTCATGGTCGAATTTAGTTGAGCTTGGTTAACATTGGCCGAAAGTTTTGTTGTTTGAACCCTTTATTGTATATAACCGAAATTCCTTGTTAATTGTGTTCGTAACCTGAAAACTGCAGTCTCTCAACCATTCAATCTTAGGGAAAACCGAATTTTGGGGTTTTATTGATGGCTGAAATCTGTGGTGTACTGATTTCTTGAGTTGGTGCTCTTGTATATGATTCGAATTTGAACTTATATATAGCCGAGCTCTTGTATATAATTGAATTTGTGCATGACTTGAATCCGAACTCGTATGTGGTTGAACGATTCGCTTCTGAACTTGGCTTGTAGTCGAATGACTCGAATTCGTACTTGTATGTGGCCAAGAATTGACTTTGCATACAACCGAATTCCTTCGTTTGAACGAGGCCTTGACTCTCGATTTTGACTTTATGTATGCCTCGAATCCAAACTTGCATGTGGTTGAGAACCTTATACGCCTTGAGTTTGTACATGTGTGAGGACGAGACTTGACTTGAACTCAAACTTGTACTTAACCCAACTTTGTATATATGATTGAATTCGTGCATAACTGAATTCTTGTATATGATTGAGCTTGTGAATATGACTGAATTTGTATATGATTGAACTCATGCGTGACCGAACCCTTTGTTGAGCTTTTGGTTGATGACTTGCACTTGAATTTAATTATTGGCCGAGAATTTTTGCATGCTTTGAATTCAATCTTGTATATGCCTTGAACCCAACTTGTATATGACTCAAGAACCTTATATGCCTTGAATTCGAACTTATACATGACTGAGTTCTGTTGTTGGTCTTTATGACCTTTAACCTGAGCTGAGGATGTCGTATAGGTTTAACTGGACCCTTAATTGGAAAATTCCACTTTGTGGAATTTCAATTAAAGATTCACAATTTCCCTTTTAGTCTTCGATTCATGTATCTTGACTCTTGATTTGACTGAGCTGTTGGTTTTTATTGCAGATTAGCTATGTCGACGAGGAGATCGCGCCTCCCGAGGAGCCGCTCAGCCACTCAGTCACCTGAGAGGGAGCACTTGTCTTTCACTGGTAAGCCCTTTGTAATTTTCTGTTCATGAATCCAAAATTCTTATATCATGCTGCATATCGCATATCCTCTCTGTCCTCCTTGGTGAGGCAGTCGAGAAGAGTTGATACCCTCCTTTGTGGGGGTGGATGCTTCTATATTACATCCCCGCCCTGTCCTCCTTGGTGAGGCAGTTGGGAAGAGTTGATACCCTCCTTCGTGGGGGTGGATGCTTACCGGATACATTTTGCTTGGTCAAAACGCGTCTCAAGGCCATATGGGGCGATTTTCTGCCGTATTACGTTCCTTAAGATAGGGTACATCACTGCGTCATTTATGTGAAGATGTACGTTATCTTGTAAATTCGTAATACCGCTAAAATCGTCTCGCCAATTACAAGGCGGCGACTCCATTTGGTAAAAAGAGTTCGACCCCCTGTGTCGCCTAAATGTTTCTTCATAACTGCGTTTGATAAACACGCGTTACTTGTTTCAGTTGAATATCCTGCAACGCCGTTTTCTCAATACGAGATAGATGGCCATAGGAGTAGCTATTATACTGCCGTTGATAATCCGATGTCAAACCTGCGCACTCCTCAATTCGCCTTGGACCTCCCGAATGAATTCTGCCAGTCGATACGGGAGGGAAGTCGTCGGATCACGCGTCAATTAATTACTGACGCGCCGTTTGCTGAAGATACAGATCCCGATCATCCTTTAAGGAAGACCCATTACCTGTTCGGCGATTCTGTGACAGATCCCGATGTCATAAAGCTTGTGGATGAGCGGTGGCTACACAGTGACGGCATGACTTGCTTATATCTCCCCCCATTCCCTCGTCACCGTTCACTAACAGAATTGCGCGGGCAAGCGGTGACGCGACAGATGCCATGGACCTTAACAGAGGAACATACCAGTATCTCTTGCGGGTACACCACTAGTTACTCACTTCCGGGTTCT
>NC_033795.1:75870628-75947971 GCF_001876935.1 Asparagus officinalis | reverse complement strand
GTTCAATACGCCCTCTTTCTTCTTCTTTTTTGCACCGCTATTTGTTTGATTCAATCCACCTCTTTCTAAATTTGTGCTTGAACGTGAAGAGGGCATATGTTGACTATTTAAGAAATTTGAAGAAGATGAAAGTGAATTTAAAAAGGGGGATCTTTGACTTATTCCCTAACCTAATTTCTTGGTCTAATTTTGAATGAGATTAAGAGGGAGAGGAGCACAAACTTCAACTACTTTTGGCAATCATCGATTTACAATTTTTTAGTCAACCACCAACTTTTTTGGGTTAATTTGCACCATATGCCAAGAAAAATACCAAATGATACTGGAGCAAGAAAAAAATACCAAAGTGGTAAAATGAGGTCAAGATAAAATACTAATCTAGAAATTTAGGCATTATTTAGGTAATATTTTTTTTTGTTATTTATTTGTTTATGTATTTGTTTAGTTGTTTGATTGAGGAAATGCTAGAATATAGTCTAAAGAGCCCCTAAGTTTTATCTCCATTTGTTTAAGAAGCTCCTAACTCTGTATATTTAACAAAGAACCCTCTTAAATTTTGTCATTTCTTCCTTTTTTTTGTTGAGATGAGGAAGCCCTAAATTTTATCAGAACCCCAATTTTCTTCTTTTTTTAACAACAAAAAACCATAATGCCTTGTTTGATATGTGGAAATCGATACGAGTGGGAAGAGAATAAAATAATGAACATAATGGAATATATGTAATAATGGAATATCCATTCTCGTTCCCACATTTAAGTTCATGTTTCATTGCATTTTCATACCCTTATTTCAAATAAGTTTTCATTCAAATGAATTGACTAATATTATTATTTTGTCCTGTTTTGAAGAAAAGATGTTAGATCAAATAAAGATATCTTAAGCCTAATTGAAGCTCAATGAAGCTCATAAAAATCATAAGAAAACCTAAAAAAATCAAAGCTAAAATGACCATCATAGTCATCGTATGAGCGTTGTAACTTGTTTTAGGTGAAAGTGTGCAAGATAATTTTATTTGATCTAGTTTAAAATTATACATATAACATTGTCCATCTTTCAATTACAATCCAACAAATTAAGTTTTGAATCAAATCAAATTTGTAGAGCTCAAGATATAGCCATTTTAGTGAATCAATGGCAAAACCATGAATATCCTAAAACTCGGTGTAGAATTTTCTAGCCTTACATCCTAGGGCCAAAAATTAATTCTTTGGAGTGAAGTTTTACTCAAGGGTCCATATTGATTTATATAATCTATAAATAGTGGTAGAGAATGAGGATAAGAACTGTGAAAAAATTTACAAATTCTCTATTGCAGATAGAAACCCTTTTGAGAAGACCTTCTAAATATTATAAGACTTTAGTTTTATAATAATAATAAAAATTATTTTTACTTTTCAAAATTGTTCTTCTTCTCTTGTGTTGATAATGACTTGAATGTTTTCTTGGTACACAGGGGTCAGCCCCTTGTAATGTGAGTTTTTTTTTGTTTTTTTAGTTTTTAAATTTAAATTTTTATTTAATTAGAATTACATGTTTAGGGAATAATTTAAATTTAATTCATGCTTTTCTTTGCCTATTTAATTTTTATGCTTAGTTACTTTTCTTTATCTCGATCTTTGCATTCTAGATCAGTTAATGATTTTGATACGGTTTCGCTAAATGCTCATACTAACTTGGGTAGAAATTATATGCATTTATAGAAAATTTGAATAATCATTTTATTTTCTTACTTTTTATTTATTTTTTCAATTAGTTTCTTTTCTTACTTTTTATTCATTAGCGAAGATTGCTCATAACAGAAGCAGTTAACTCCGTCTAGACAAAGTCCGCTGCAAAAGCCCAAAGGACTGAGCAAGCCCCACCCAAAGCACAAATCTCGCCACGATAAGTGCCATTAATGGTTGCTAACGGAACCCCGCCACCAACGATGAAAGCTCATTAGGAAGACCACCAATGGTTATAAAGATCTCGCCTTCAACAGCAGATCAAGTTTTTAGATGCCCTAAGGCATTGCTTAAATCCCAATGGGCTGGGACTATGGTTGATCCGAAGTTCGCCGATGATGGTTTTGGCACTTACCCATCGCCATTTATAGCTGTGCCGGAACCTCATCAGTTCTCGACTGATGAGCCCCTTGAACAGAACCTCTTCCCCTAGAAATAGCACGACGAGGAGACATTAATGACGAACTTGGGGATCTCTGAGAAAGCTAGGGTCCAAAGGAGAGTAGGTGAAATTTTGAAATCAAAGTAAAGAAGAGGGAGGAAAACGGTCTTATTTATAGGCTAAAACCCCAAACTTCACCCAAGATTTCTCGCCCTAAACTTTGCCAAATATCTCGCGACCAAGCTTTACTGAAGATCTCACCAATGAACTTCACCGAAGATTTTGCCCCGAACTTCATAAGAAAGTTTAGCCTCGAACTTCGCCTAGAATCTCTCCCCGAATGAACTTCGCCTGAAGTTTATATTCTTAGGTTGAGCCTCGCCTAACCGACTTACTAAGCCGCACCAAGACAACTGATTCTTTAGTGAGTGAACCTCGTCCAATTTAACAGGACACTAGAGGCGAGCCTCACCTAAACACCATAGTGGATTTCATTAAGTCTCCAAATTGAGAAAATCATAACTTAAATTATTTGAGTCTTTACATAGTGAACCTCGCCAAAATGACTTGGCAAAACTCACTAAATCTCCAAGCTGAGTAAGGCTTTAACTCAGTTTATTTGAGATGTCATCTAGTGAACTTCATATTGACTCTCGCCAGCACATGGAAACCCGAGCTTCTCTTCCAAATATGATGACTCCATGTAGAGATCGAGCCATGCAGAGTTCAAAAACACTGCATGAGTACGAACAGATCAAGCGAACAAAAGATGGACAATTTCAACATGAAGAAAAGTTTATTTTTATTGATCGAAGACTCTGCTACATGAAGGCAACATTCAAGACTTCCCAATTACAAAGATGATGTGTATTTGTTCCTATTTGCTACTTCCCTATACTCCTAAGATATTGGTAGTATGATACTTGAGGAACGGACACAAGCTGCACCAAGCTACAGCCCTTACTCCTCTGACGTTACAAGACTTGGGGAACTAAACGTTTTCCCCATGAAGATAAGATCTACCTTTATTCCTCTAAGTAAGGCATATCAATAGGAAGAAGCACGTTCTTATATCAAAATTCGATGTCGGGCCTGAGTCAGCCAACGACGTCTAATTACAATCTAGGATCACGTTCGTGATACCTAGTTACTGTTAGAGTCTTTGCCCATAGAGATCCAAGGATCTTTTTTCAAGCACCATTTCAGTCGCTGAATGTTCTTACACTAAACAGGGCACTCAAAGCTCCACGCATCTCTATCACAAGTCAGCTCACCCCGAGCAACGGACTGATTCTTAATGATCTGCTCGAGCATCTCTTTCTCAGCCAATAGCAACTCCTCCAGGCGACAGAGTATGCAGAGTTCATTCGCTTGATTGCCCTCAACTTGGGCTAACTCCTATTGGATTCTTTTGATTTAACCTCCTCTATCGAGGAGCATCTCCAGTCTATGCAGCGTTAGCGCAGACATGGAGAAGAAGAGGGGGAAGAAGAAATAGAGGCGGTGAGAATGGATGGGGATGACTACTATTTATAGACTCTTTCAAATCCTAACTCCTGAGAAAATCACATCTTTTAAGATTTGATTAGACCGGACAAAGAGGCTAAAACTTAACCTAAAACTTGGTCAAATCCACAGCGGATCTCGCGGGATCTTCAATTAAAAGATCTCAGCCTCAAATCATCACACAAATCAAGAGGTGTATCCCAATAAACTTTGTCAGCCAGCGAACATCGCCAGACAACGAACTTCGTTAACACATTTCAAAATAACTTGAGCCCCGCCAGCTAGCAAATATCGCTAATCGATGAACTTTGCTCAGCAGCACAAAAGGGAGTGACCTTCGCTTATACCCAAGAATCAGTTAAAATTTTACGGATTTCTCAACATCGCCCAAACAACAAAAATGGCAAGTTTTGTTCCAAGCATGGATTTGGACGAATATAAGCATCATTGATCCTTCGACACAAGTCTACAATAAGGAAAGCTATGTTCAACACCACACCTCTGGCAACCAAGTAGGCAGATGAAGACAAGTTTTCACCAAATCATGATAACTCAAGCCTTGTTCAACACTACACCTCTGTCTATCTACCCAAAGTATTTCAAATACTAGTTACAAATTAAATCGTAGGATTTTGAAAACTTTGGGGTGGGGGTGAAGAAAATTCATGCTAATTACATGTAAATTACGCAACGGAAGACTATATGTATAATTATACTAAGCATGTAGAGAGCATGAAATACAAAATAGGACCATCCTAATTAAATCTAACATGATCCCTATATTAAAGAGAGCACACAAGAGTTAGAAAGTCATACTTTCGAAGCGTGGTTCGATGGAAGATCGAATAACTCCTATCTCTTGCTCCTTGTAGTAGTAAATCTCCTCGTAGTGGATCTCCAAGTCTTCAAGTGAGCTTGATAAAATCAGAGTCTTCTTGAGACACAAGGTAATATATCCACCCCGGGGTACTTTAAAATCCTATTACTTCCTCTTGCTCAAGGATTGCTAGAGTTAAGAGGAGAGCTCTCTTTTAATCTCTTATGAAAAAAACCACTTAGCTAATTTTTTCATTAACCTTTCCATAAGAAAGAGAGCTCATATATATAGAGTGAAATATGTCATGACTCATCCCATGAGTCATGCCATGAGTCATATAAATGTAATAATTCCTTTCATGAGTCATGCAATGACTCATCTCATGAAACATGCAAAGAGTCATGAAGAATCAAAACTATGTGCTAAAACCATGTTCCCAAACCATACTACCTTAATGACTCATCTCATGACTTATTAATCAAGGTATAATAAAGTGTGTATTTCATAAATAAAAATACCACATCAATATAGTATTTCATAAATACGGTATTTCATAATTTTCCAATCATTGATTAATAAGTCATCATATGACCGGAAAAATAATAAGTTGGCCAAAAGTCAACTGTTGACCAAAAAGTCAACTAGTTAACTAAAAGTTAATTTTATAGGAAAAATATTGGAATTTATTTTCTAAGCACATAGCATTCTGATTTTATCGATATGCATAACCATTTATATGTATCCGGTAAAATCATATATGCGTATCAATCATATACATTACTCTATAAATTGTGTTTCATAGGATTCAAGTACGCACTTGGTGTGACTCTAGGGCCCAACTTAAGAACTCGGTAGTGGATGATATCCACAAGTACAACAGAGGTGCTAGCTACACAGGAAGACTACCCGGGTATAAGTTGTGATAAATGTCTGCAAGATACTAACACAATTTTATCGGGACCACTCAGTGATAATATTGTACAGTCCGGTCTCTTCGTCAAACCATGTCAAACTATCGAGCCTAGGGTATGAAAAACTATCAAACTCTAATAGCTCGATTAGTATTTGTTGATATTAAACTCATAACTTATAAGATCAAACTGACACTCAGTTTATCTTCTTTACCTCAGTCAAGGATTTCCTAGCTATAGTTATATCAAACAATCTTATGACATCAACCCCTTATACTGGGAGAGACGAATCCCATCTTGGCATCTTAATATCTACTTATGTCTCGGGATACACCCAACAAGAACCGTTATGCACAACTCATTGAGAACTGTGGTTAGTTAAAAGTCTAAGTACACCTATACTGATATGTAAGATATTACACTCATGCCTCAGGTCAAGAGACTACTTATGTACTATATCACTTGAGAACTTCTATTTGACAGTTAAATATAATTACCAACTAGATGTTCTCAGTGAGTCATTCAGTCAACTCATTCACTTATGAGTCACCTATATACTATATCATAATGTCTCACATCAATGATCCAAGAGATGGATCATCATCCTACCAAAGGAGAAATAGAGTATACACTAGTCTTCCCAAAGTGATGATGTCACATTTCAACACTTCATCGACTAGGAACATTTAAGAATATACGTTAACGACAAATCAGATCTCTTCATTACGATTATATCCGAAATGTCTGATAGTCTAGTATCATTCTAAGGACTATATCTGTATTTAAAAAATACCAAATAAATACTGACCAAAATAGTATACTATCATTTTGAACAAGGATGTTATATTCATATAGGTCCTGTTACAATATATAATTATTGCCTACAGGGCACCTATATCTAACAAACTCCCACTTACACTAAGGTCAATCATTATAGTATCTAATACCCAATAGCTTAACAAGTTTTTCAAATTGTGTACGAGCAATTGCCTTTGTGAATGGATCTGCTATATTATCTTTTGTGTCTATTCTTTCAATCTTGATCTCTTGGCGATCAACTATCTCCCTGATCAAGTGATACTTTCTCAGAATGTGTCTGGACTTATGGTGAGATCGGGGTTCCTTTGTCAGAGCTATTGTAGCATTACTATCATAGTATAAAGGTATTGGATCTTTAATGGTGGGAACAACTTCCAGCTCTGAAAGAAACTTCCTCATCCAGACAGCTTCTTTGGCTGCATCATTTGTCGCAATGTATTCGGCTTCCATAGTAGAGTCTGTGACTGTGTCCTGCTTGGAACTTTTCCAACTGACAGCCCCTCTATTGAGGGTAAAAACATATCCTGAAACAGATTTATTATTATCAATATCGCTCTGAAAGCTAGAGTCGAAAAAAGCCTCCATTTGGAGGTCTCTTCTACCATATATCAAAAACAACTCTTTAGTCCTTTTCATGTACTTAAGTATATTTTTGACCGCTTTCCAGTGCCCTTCTCCATGATTAGATTGGTATCTACTTACCAAACTGAGTGAATAAGCGATATCCGGTCTAGTACATAACATGGCATACATGATCGATCCTACTGCCGAGCATAAGGAATTAGACTCATGCGTTTTCTCTCTTCATCAGTCTGGGGAGACATCTTTTTAGAGAGGGAGATTCTAGGAGATGCAGGTACAAAACCTTTCTTAGAATTTTCCATGCTAAACCGTTTTAGCACTTTGCCAATGTATCTAGATTGAGATAATCCTAATATCCTTTTAGATCTATTTAGATCTATCTCTATAAATCTGAATACCTAGTATACAGGATGCTTCACCCAAATCTTTCATGGAAAAACATTTTGATAGCCAAATTTTTACCGCTTGTAATGACGGTATGTCATTACCGATTAAGAGTATGCGTCTACATACAAAATAAGAAACGATATTATACTCCCAATTATCCTTTTATACACACATAGTTCATCTGGATTTTTGATGAAACCAAACTCTTTGATAGCATCATCAAAATAGATGTTCCATCTCCGTGATGCTTGCTTCAGTCCATAAATGGATTTAAGCAACCTACATGCTTTTCTACTGCTCTCACTGACTACAAATCCCTCTTGTTGAGATATATATATATATATATGCACTCGTCTAAATCACCATTTAGAAATGCAGTTTTGACATCCATTTGCCAGATCTCGTAGTCATAGTGAGCAGCTATAGCAAGTAGGATCTGAATAGACTTTAGCATAGTCACTGGAGAAAATGTTTCATCGTAGTCCAAACTAGGTCTTTGATGAAAACCTTTAGCTACCAGTCTAGCTTTAAAAGTCTCTACTTTCCTATCTACACCCATCTTTTTCTTAAACAACCATTTGTAACCTATGGGTATCACCCCTTTAGGAGCATTGTCTAAGATCCATACTTTGTTGGTGTACATAGAGTCTATTTCGGATTTCATTGCATCATGCCAAACAACAGAGTCCCTACTCTGAGAGGCTTTCTGATAACTCAATGGTTCGTCATCATCTATGACGTGATCTAACATGCTACCTTCAATAAGAAAATCATATTATCTCTTAGGTGCATGAGATCACCTTGGATATCTGCGGAGTGGTTGAGGTTCTTCTGGTGCAACTGAATTTTTTGTTTCTACTAAATTATCAGTATTGATTTGTATCTCTGAAATTTCTTCCAGTTCTACTATGCTCCCATTAATTTCTTTTTCAAAAAATTCCTTCTCCAAGAAGGTAGCATACCGAGAAACAATTATCTTTTGTTCATCGATGTGGTAGAATTGATATCCATGGGAATTCCTTGGATTATCCTACAAATTTACACAATACTAAGTGTGCCTCTAACTTTTTAGGATCTTGCTTTTTTACATAAGCATAACATCCCCAAATCTTAATATAATTCCTCTAACTTTTTAGGATCTTGCTTTTTTACATAAGCATAACATCCCCAAATCTTAATATAATTAAGATATGGTTTCATCCCATACCATATCTCATATGGAGGTTTAGGCACTGCTTTAGTTAGAACCCTATTCAATAAGTGTGTTGTTGTTTCCAACGCATACCCCCAGAATGAAAAAGGTAACTCAGTGTTACTCATCATGGAACATACCATATCTAATAGGATACGATTCCTCCTTTCTGACACTCCGTTAAGCTGTGGTGTAAAGGGTGGAGTAACCTGGGAGAGAATCTCATTCTCTTTTAAAAAACCCGAGAATTCCAAGCTTAAGTATTCACCTCCTCGATCCGATCAAAGAATTTTAACTTTCTTGTTCGTTTGGTTTTCTACTTCATTTTTATACTCGATAAATTTCTCAAATGCTTCAGACTTATGTTTCATCAAAAACACATGTCCAAATCTTAAAAAAATCATCAATAAAAGTAATAAAGTAGGAGTAATAACCTCTGACCATTGTAGACATAGGACCACATACATCACTATGTATCAGTCCTAAGAGTTCTGAAACTCTTGCTCCAGTTCCCGTAAATGGAGTCTTGGTCATTTTGCCTTTAAGACAAGACTTGCAAGTATCATAAGACATAAAGTCAATTGGGTCTGAATATCCATGCTTATGCAGCTCACCAAGTCTTTCTTTATTAATATGACCAAGTCTATAATGCCATAAGAAAGCGTCGTTCGTAACTGAGTGCTTTCTTTTATTAGTGTGATGAGTATTCAGAATTGTGTTTTAATTAAGAATATAGATGCCATTACACAATGTTCCATAAGTAATCAACTTTTGATTATATATGATATTCATAACATTGTTCTCCAACTTGAACATATATCCATCTTTATCTAATAAAGATATGGATATTATATTACATATCATAGTTGGTACAAAATAGCAGCTATTCAAAATCAAAATGTTTTCATTTGGTAAAGCTAGATGAAAATCCACAACTGCAACTGCTGCAACTATTGCATCATTACCAACTTGTAGGGTCATCTCTCCAGCATCAAGCTTTCTATAACTTCTCATCCCCTGTAACAAATTACAGATGTGAGATCCTAATCCGGTATCTAATACCCAAGATGTAGGATTTATAGAAAAATAATTCTGAGTAACCAACGTACCTGAAGATGAAACAACAACTTGCTTCTTCCTTATGAGTGAGGCTAGGAATTCAGGATAGTTTCTTTTCCAGTGTCCTGACTTGTGACAATGGAAGCATTCTGTAGTCATTATTTTTGCCTTCCCTTTGTCCTTCTTGACAACCTTCTTAACACCTTTCTTTAGTTTAGTAGTTTTCTTCATTCTCTTTTTCTTGGCAACCAGTTTGCTAGAAGTGGAAGAAGATTTCCCTATAACCAAGGCTAGTGTTTGTCCCTTTTTCATAGAACTCTCCTCCTGTCTTAACAAATTAAGCAGGATAGGAAGAGTGGGCTCAAGATCGATCATCAAGAACTGTGATATGAATCGGTAGTAGGCTGGTGTCAAGGATTGCAGAATGATATCTGTATATCTATCTACATCTAGGCCTGCGTTCAAAAGTTCAAGATTATTGACATAGGCGATCATTTTGAGGACTTGGTCCCCAACAGAAGATCCCACAGTCATTTTCGTCTGGAACAAATTCCTAGACACCGCGTACTTCATTTGTCGCGGTTGCTCGCCATATAGTTCTTCTGTATTATGAAATATGGATCTGACATCCATATTCTCATGTTGCCTCTGATGGACCAAATCCATAAAGGCAATTGTGAGACATTGAGCAAGTGAACAATCTTTATCCCACGTTATGCGGATTTCATTATCTGCTACAGTGGGTTCTGGGCCTAGAACGGGTTCCGACGTTGTGAGGACATATGCTACTTTGTCATAAGTTAGGGCAATTTTAACATTCCTCAACCAGTCTTTGTAGTTAGGACCGGTTAACTTGTTCTGTTCTAGTATGAGTTTTAAGCCAGACATAATGGCCTGAAAGATAGAAAAAAAAATATTTTAGCAAATGTTCAATACATAAAATAGATTTGGTTTATTTTTATCTAAGTTATGCCTCCCACTATTTTTCGAGTCCCTCAAAACCTTTATAAGAAGTGATCGAAAAACAACCCATTGTTTTCAAGTAGGATCAAGATCCAATTATCATTGAATGTATCAACCTTGACGATGGCTAACAAATCGATATACTCAATAATTGGTAGACAATTTTTGTCTTTTACATTCTTGTAATTCTTGATATGATTTCGCCCCTAGTCTTTTATGACCTTGACGATGGCCAACAAATCATAAAATGCTAGTTAAGTTTGGACCCATCATTTCTTGACCGGCTTAAATTTAACTTCTGCATACTCTTGACGAAGGCCAACAAAGTTGCATAACCAACTTAAGCTATCCTTATATCTTATATACAGATGAATACTACTTAGCCATAGAATAGTATTCCCTTGACGATAGCCAACAAACTAAGTATTTATAAGCTTAGTAGTATTCAACTGAAATGATGGAGGGCTACGGACGATTTTATAAATCTTTTACCGTAATCAAACTTGATAGAGTTTAAAGATGCTCTATATTTAGACTTACAACAATTAAACTAGCCAGGTAAGTACAAGATTGGTGAGAGGGTTCCGAGATATTCACCGGAAATATTCATCGGACCTTAATTAAGTAACCACCGCTCTTTAAGACTATAGCGCGAAAGATTGGGCATCACCCCTAATCTTAAGTTGGGCATCACCCCATGAGCTATATCTCATAATTACTTTCCTAGACACTAGTTAAAAGTTCGTTCTAAATATATCTCTTTTAACTGCTTTAGTTTTATTTATCTTTCACACTAACACTATGTTAATGTCGGTCTCACCACTCTATGGTTAATAAACTCTTATTGCCATGTCTCACAAAGTTTAAAAATGAGTTTTTATAATAAAAACTATTCTCTAGTGAGATAGAGATATAAACTTTACAGAATATAGCACTCAATTGTATTGACATCTACAATTAGGGCACAACCAACGTATGTAATAGCAATATGGAATGGTAGTGGACAACTAAAGGAATAAAATGCAACTACACTAATTATATTTTGGTAAGCAATTTGTAACTCCTTGCAGTGCTAGCTCCCTTGCAAATCTTGTATTATTACAATCATATATACATAGGACGTGCAAGCCTCATTTATAATGTAAAAACCATCTCGTAGGATGGGTAATAATATTGCATTGAATGTAAAATTAAAACCATAAATGAAATAACTAAACTAAACAACCATACCCCCCCCCCACCCGAATAAGGGCCTATACCCGTAGGCGTAGCCCATGATCGGTGAGCAAGTGCCTAAACCCGTAGGCGTAGCCCATGCTCGGGGAGGGAAGAGGTCAAAAATAATATTACATTTCTAGCTATATTACATTAATACAATAAATGCAAGAGAATCGTTATCCACTACCATCCATAAACATAGCATCCACGCAAGATGATATAAAACATATAACTTAATCAACATTAAGAAATATGCATCTATCTAGTTATGCAACAAATTGAAAAACTAGATAACCTAGGGATTATCTTAACTCAAATAGGACTATCATGCTTCTAACATACAACTACACTAGTTGTAAAAAAGTGTTTTATAATTTATACAAGTGTTTTTACTCCTAAAAACTTATGAACCAAAAATCACATCTTTGAATCAACAACTAGTATAACTAATGACAAAACAACTTGATTAAATTAACTAGTTTCATTAAAACATCTTTTAATTAAACTAGTAATTAGAAGCAAGTATAAAGACCTCTATGAGTTAGATATTCATGTTAAGATTTAATTAGATGGAACCATGGCTCTGATACCATGAAGGAAATTCATGCTAATTATATGTAAATTACGCAATGGAAGACTATATGTATAAGTATACTAAGCATGTAGAGAGCATGAAATACAAAATAGGACCATCCTAATTAAATCTAACATGATCCCTATATTAAAGAGAGCACACAAGAGTTAGAAAGTCATACTTTCGAAGCGTGATTCGATGAAAGATCGAATAACCCCTAGCTCCATACTTTCGAAGCGTGATTCGATGAAAGATCGAATAACCCCTAGCTCTTGCTCCTTGTAGTAGTAAATCTCCTCGTAGTAGATCTCCAAGTCTTCAAGTGAGCTTAATAAAATCGGAGTCTTCTTGAGACACAAGACAAGATATCCACCCCGGGGTACTTTAAAATCCTACTACTTCCTCTTGCTCAAGGATTGCTAGAGTTTAGTAAGAGGAGAGCTCTCTTTTATTCTCTTATGGAAAAAACCACTTAGCCAATTTTTTCATTAACTTTTCCATAAGAAAGAGAGATCATATATATAGAGTGAAATATGTCATGACTCATCTCATGAGTCATATAAATGTAATGATTTCTTTCATGAGTCATGCAATGACTCATCTCATGAGTCATGCAAAGAGTCATGAAGAATCAAAACTATGTGCTAAAACCATGTTCCCAAACCATACCACCTTAATAACTCATCTCATGACTTATTAATCAAGGTATAATAAAGTGTGTATTTCATAAATAAAAATACCACATCAATACAATATTTTATAAATACGACATTTCGTAATTTTCCAATCATTGATTAATAAGTCATCATATGACCAAAAATCAATGAGTTGACCAAAAGTCAACTGTTGACCAAAAAATCAACTAATTGACTAAAAGTTAATTTTATAGGAAAAATACTAGAATTTATTTTCTAAGCACATAGCATTCTGATTTTACCTATATGCATAACCGTTTATGTGTATCCGGTAAAATCATATATGTGTATCAATCATACGCATCACTCTATAAATTATGTTTCATAGGATTCAAGTACGCGCTTGGTGTGACTCTAGAGCCCAACTTAAGAACTCGGTAGTGGATGATATCCACAAGTATAACAGAGGTGCTAGCTACACATGAAGACTACCCGGGTATAAGTTATGATAAATGTCTACAAGATGCTAACACAATTTTATCAGGACCACTCAGTGATAATATTGTTTAGTCTGGTCTCTTCATCAAACCATGTCAAACTATCGAGCCTAGGGTATGGAAAACTGTCAAACCCTAATAGCTCGATTAGTGTTTGTTGATATTAAACTCATAACCTATAAGATCAAACTGACACTCAGTTTATCTTATTTACCTCGGCCAAGGATTTCCTGGCTATAGTTATATCAAACAATCTTATGAAATCAACCCCTTATACCGGTAGAAACGAATCCTATCTTGGCATCTCAATATCTACTTATGTCTCGGGATGCACCTAATAAGAACCATTATGCACAACTCATTGAGAGCTGTGGTTAGGTAAAAGTCTAAGTACACCTATACTGATATGTAAGATATTACATTCATACCTCAGGTCAAGAGACTACTTATGTACTATATCTCTTGAGAACTTCTATTTTACAGTTAAGTATAATTACCAACTAGATGTTCTCAGTGAGTCGTTCAGTCAACTCATTCACTAATGAGTCACCTGTATACTATATCATGATGTCTCACATCAATGATCCAAGAGATGGATCATCATCCTACCAAAGGAGAAATAGAGTATACACTAGTCTTCCCAAAGTGATGATGTCTCATTTCAACACTTCATCGACTAGGAACATTTAAGAATATACGTTAATGACAAATCAGATCTCTTCATTATGATTATATCCGAAATGTGTGATAGTTTAGTATCATTATAAGGACTATATCTGTATTTAAAAAATACCAGATAAATACTGATCAAAATAGCATACTATCATTTTGAACAAGAATGTTATATTCATATAGGTCCTATTACAATATACAATTATTGCCTTCAGGGCACCTATATCTAACAGGGGGTCTTGTAGATGGTCAAAACATATTTTCACTAAAGATCTAAAAAGTGGATGCCCATGGGCCCAAAGTCAAGCCCACAACAAGCTGTAGCGAGGTGTTCGGATCGTCAACAGGATATAAGTTTCAAGCTCTCATCAACACCAAGAAGAATCCAGATTTAAACAAAGGGGAGGGTCTCTGTTGATCCCTTCTCTCTTTTGTAAATCGGAAAACCGATATAGAAGAGTTGTAATTTCTTTTTCTAAATCAGTTAGAGAGAGATTGCAAAGAGAGATTGTATTCATTCTTTTCCTAAGTCAATTTGAGAGATTAATACAAATTTTATTCTCATTTTTTCTTTAATTTCCCCACAAACAAAAGATGGCGAATCTGCTGGAGATGAGCTTTTTCACCAATGAAGAAGTGGTGGCGTAATCCAACATCAACCTCACTGGAACGACAGTCAAAACTCTTATGGTGGAATTCGATCAAGCCAAGTATGAGGAGTTCCTCTCCTTCGAATCCCTTAGCCCTAAGGCTATGTGCAAGATCCACAAAATCTCTAAGGAGACTAAAGCTCCAATTGTGGCTGACTCACCAAAGAAAAGTCTCTCCCCCTAGTTAGACTGTTTAGACAGTCTTTCCTCTGAAGGAGAAAGCTTTAATCCAACTAAACCCGTCAACCGAGTTGAAAGCCCCAAGCCCACGTATAGGCAAAAGACACCGGGCCATAAGAGACCTATTGCCACGATGATGGATGATGATGCTGCTACAAAAGCCTTAAAATAGGCCAAGAAGAATGATGCTCGTCGAAGAAGAAGGTCCCAGCGATGGGCACAACTTCAAGAAAGTCGATCATCTAACAAACGCGAACTTCATGTTCGTGAGCCTAAACACGGCTTTGAGCTCCACGTTTCTACTTTAGAATGCAAGCCTCGTGTTTATGACCCCAAACATGAACTTCGCGAGAACCAGACTGAATGTGGCCCTCAATGGTGCATTTTATAGCCAAAACACAAACCTAAGTCAGCATTGAAAGTGAACTTTAGCTTCACGTTTCCAAGTCAAAACACGACCCTCATGTTGCCAAACCTAAATACAGACCTCGCATTTCAAGTGCCAAACGTGACCCTCGTGTTCAATTGATAAAACACGAACCTCACTTTCCAAGTGCTAAACACAAAACAGAAGCTGCTGTATATCGTGGACCTTCGGGGCGCTGCCCCGAACCCCATCGGGGGGTCTTCTACTCCCCTCAAACCCCACAGCTATGGGTGCACCGCCCCCTGGACCCCCGGCTCGCTGACCGGGCAGCGAGACCCATGTACTAGGTTATTCATAGCGCGGCTAGACTGATGGGCGGACATAAGAAGTCTATGGATTCAAGGCATCTCAATAAGATCCATGTTCACTAGGAGTCAGTCTCATCCAATCATAGACTGGGGGTTCTTGTTCAAAACCCATGTTAGTGAGTAACTCTCCTTGAGTCCCTACGATGGATTTGAGAATATTTTTATTGAGAGAAAGACTAGCGCAACAAGTCGCTCATTCATGTCAATGTGAATAACTGATTTCTACGGTCCTCTCGAGATGTCAATGTTACTCACATGCGGCCAAACCATTAGTGTTTGACCGATTAACAAATGTTGCTTTGCCCAATAAACGATGACGTTCTCATAGAAGGAAAACTTCGGAGGATGAATACCTTGGAGTTACTTCCAATATGGTCAGTAGAGGGAGTTCATCAATCTCTAGCTCCGAAAGGTCTCCTGGTTTAAAAGAGATCCTGAGTGAGTCTAATGAAATCTATCAACACACTCAGACTCAAAAGAGAGTTATACCCCCTGTCAATTATCAGAGATTAGCTAAAGGAATTAACTCTAATAATGAACATTCAGTCATCGCAGAGTTCCTATCCTCTAGCTCTTTCATAGAACATGAGAGCTTCGCTTATATGGCAGGATATCTTGATGATCTTATGAAGAGACTTGATGAGCAGCAAGCCATGCTCAAAACATAGCAGGAGGCCATCGATGAACTTCAGGCCTTGATGACTCAAATTGTCACAGACAGGGCCAAGTCCCTAAAAACAAACTCGCCGACCCAGCGGATATCTTCCCGAAGAGGAGGATCATCTTCATCCCGGCCTGTTATATCAAAGAGGAAGGAAAAGGTGAATAAAAGTGAGAATTCTGATCATGAAGCTCACCGTATAGAATCTTCCTCTTAAGAAGGAAGAGAGGTTGAGATTGAGCAGAATCCTCAATCAGCTAAAATGGAGGAACTAGAAGCCTGCCTCAATACCATTGCTAATAGAAGTGAGCTCCAAGATAAGGGAGTTGTTAGACCCTAACCAGCTAAATGGGATACAGTCCCTTATCCTCCAAAGTTCAAAGTCCCGACCCTGCAAACTTTGTACACCACAGGATCACCGAACCAATATATCTACCATTTCAAGTCATAGACTGGGAATGTGATATCAAATGATGTCGTACTGACTCGGTTATTCATTAGCACTCTCAAGGGGATTGCCTTTGAATGGTTTATGAAACTGTCTACCGAATGTATCCAGAAGTGGGCGGATTTAGAGAGACTCTTTCTGTCAAGATTCTTTGAAGATGACACAAAAGTCTTCGTCACTATCCTTCTTGCCACTAAGCAGAAGGAGGGAGAGTCCATCAAAGCTTTCATCGAAAGGTTCCGAAGCGTGGCTCTTCAATGTCCGACAGGTATAACGTAGTCTGCACTGGTGAAAACTTGTCGACACAATTTACAGACTAACCTCCTAGCCTAAATAGGGGTTGCGGAATGTTGTTCTTGGAAGGAGCTTGTCTCCCAAGGCAAAAAGGCTGCATAAATTATCACCAGGTTCGAAGCTAAAACCAAGGCAAGAAACAGCGACCACCAACATGTGTTAGCCCTTATGTTTTGATGATGTTTTACAACCACCATTATCGGTACTAATGGCTTATTAAGTTCAAATGTAGTGAATTCATATATCAAGCTTATTAGTGCCACAAATGGAGGATTGGATGGAATATGCGCTACAACGATGATATCCAAAGGAGGAGGAGGCATAGTGATGAAGCAAACGTTATTTCAAGAACAACAAATTCATATAGAAGCTTCATCAAATTCAAGCTATAACAAGACTCAAGCATTGCATTCTATATAAGGATATTAGCTATCTTTTACTTTTCTCTCTCTAGTAATAGAATGTAGGCAAAGAGTTATTGACTTCACTTGAAGCTATTGGGATATCACACACACACGTTTTCATACTTGTTTTTAAGCGTTTTTCACAAAATACTATTTTTCAAAAGTATGAGGACCTATCTGCAAAATTCCTTTTCCAAACAGTTTGTTTTTAGCATTAAAAATATTTTACAAAGTTTCATAATTTTTAGAGGTCAAATAAATATTTTCCAAATATTTTTGTTGAGTCAAAATCAGTGTTTTGGGATGTATCAGAATGCGGTCGACCGCACCGGTCGACCGCACTTATGTTCATTCCTCTCTGGGCAGCAGAGAGTTCGTCGGTCGACCACCACGGTCGACCGAGAGCTTCCTTCGGTCGACCGTACCGGTCGACCGGACAAGTCTCTGCTTGTTTTTCTCTTTTTCCCTTATTTAAACTCATCCTCTTCCTTCTTCCTCTCTGTCCTAGCTTTTGCAAAAACCAGTGACGTTGTTTTTTCTCAGAGCTTATATTTTCAAAACCTGTTTTCACTGAGTTTTTGTGTGTTCACTTCCCAGCTTCAGTGTGCTCTTTCTTTTTGCCATAGGGACGTTGTAAAGAGAGAGTCTTACACCATTTCTACTATCTTGTGAGTGTGATCTTGTATAGATCAACTGTGAGGGAGTGTGATCTAGTGAGATCAACTGTGTAGTGTGAGATCGTGTGGGGATCGCTGTGTAGACGAAGTTCGGGCTTTCAAACCGGGTTGTGTAGTGGATTTCTCCTCGAGAGTGGGGAGCGGGGACGTAGGTCAGCGGACCGAACCTCGTTAACATATCGCGCGTCACAAGATAATGATTCCTAACCCTATCTCATCTATTTTGATTGCATTAGAATACTGTGGTTTGCTTGTCTTAATTTTATTGCATAATTATAGCCTCTTGACCCTAATCACCCCCCCTCTAGGGTCCAACAATTGGTATCAGAGCTTGGTCTCTATATTAGTTTTTGGTTTAATCACCATAGAGAAAAGATCTTATGGAGGCTTCAATGAATGTGCATATGCTAGAGGGACAATCCTCCACTAGACCACCACTCTTCACCGGTAGTAACTTTGCTTATTAGAAGGCTAGGATGAGAATTTACCTTTGTTGCATTGACCTCGACATCCTAGAACTCATAGAGAAAAAGTACGTAGAGAAGTCCAAAGTTGGGACTATGACCGATGGAGAAAGCCACCAAGCCAATCTCAATGCTAAGGCTATGAATGCCTTAATTTGTGGTCTTTCCCCCAATGAGTATAATAGGGTTTCCACGTGTGCAACCGCATACGAAATTTGGGTGAAATTGTGTATTACACACGAAGGAACCCCCCAAGTTAAGGAATCCAAGATTAGTGGACTTATGCATGAATATGAGTTATTTCAAATGCTTCCAAATGAATCAATTGATGCTATGTTTTCTCGCTTCACTAACATTATAAATGAATTGCATGATCTTGACAAGAAGTTGACTATTCAAGAGATGAATTACAAGATTCTTCGTTCATTGACTCCGATGTGGGAACCCAAGGTGACGGCAATAGAAGAAGCTCATGACCTTACCACTTTACCTCTCGATGGCCTCATCGGAAAGCTCAAGGTCCATGAGAAGAAGCTCAAGGGGAAGGAGAAGGAGGAAGTGCCCTCACGAGATGTTGAGGAGCTATCACCAAAGTTGAAGAGCATAGCTCTCAAAGGAGCTAGTGATAACTCCTCTTCGTCATCGGATAGTGAAGTTGATTTTTCTAGAGAAGTGGCTCATCTCTCTAGAAGAATTTCTAGACTCATAAAAATGAACAAGAAATTTAACCCATGATCTAACAACAAATTTCCTTCTCGTGTAGGAAAATGCTTTCAATGCAATGAACCAGGCCATATCGCTAAAGATTGCCCAAGGCTCAAGGAGAAGTATATGAAATACAAGAAGAAGAAGGCTATGTATGCCGGATGGGAAGAATCCGAACCAAGTGATTCGGATAGCAATGAAGAAGGAGCCAAACTTGCTCTTTATGATCCCAACGTTTGCTTCATGGCCCTTGAACATGAGGTAATATCCGACGCCGAGAGTGAATCCTTCTACATGCAATGTGATCTAGCTACGGCTCTAGAAGAATTGAACATTGAATTCAAAAGAATGTCCAAAGAATTTTCTTCTTTTAAAAAGTTGCATGCTTCTTGTGATATCAAGCTAGAACAATTAACAACCTCTCTTGCACTAAAAGATGAATTGCTAGGAGATCTCGATTTCGAGAATAAGCAATTAAGATCAAAGATTGAGAGACTAGAAATTGAGGACTAGACCCACTCATGCTTATGCCAACTACAATCACCATGGTAGAAATAGGTTTTATGGTTCTAACATTCGTACATACAAAAGAAATTTTGTATGCACCTATTGTATGAGACATGGACACATTTCTACTCATTGTAGAATTAAAGACAATGAAGATTTTTATGGATTGATATGGGTACCCAAAGGTACCAAAACTACTAACCACCAAGGACCCAAGACTTGGGTACCAAAAGTTACTACATCTTCATCTTCATTTCTTGTAGGGAACATCACGACAACAACGTAAGGAGATGTGGTACCTTAATAGTAGTTGCTCACATCATATGACGGGCAACAAAGAGTTATTTGCAACCCTATCAAGAATTGAAGGAGGTAACGTCTCCTTCGGCGGTGGTGAGAAAGGTAAAATCATTGGTGTTGGTTCTATTGGTAAGAAACCCTCACCCATTATAGAAGATGTTTATTTGGTAAATGGTTTGAATCATAATCTTCTTAGCATTAGCCAATTGAGTGATAAAGGTTTTGATATTTCCTTTAAACCGGATAAATGCATCATTAGTATGAATGGAAAAATTATTTTTTTTGCTAATCGCAAATCTATTGTATACATTTTTAAGATGAATGAATTAATGAATCAAGATGTGAAGTGCCTTGCGGCAATTGATGAAAACCCTTGGACTTGGCATAAGAGACTTGGACATGCAAATATGGAGCTAATATCAAAATTGTCTAAGAGAAATCTTGTGAGAGGATTACCTAGCTTGCACTTCATCAAAGATACCATATGTGAGGATTGTGCCAAAGGTAAACAAACAAAATCTTCCTTCAAATCCATCCATGAGGTATCGACTTCTAAACCTTTGCAATTACTTCATCTTGATTTGTTTGATTCTATGCGTGTTACCTCTCTTGGTGGCAAACACTATGTTTTTGTGATCATTAATGATTTTTCTCGTTTTACATGGACAATATTTCTTACAAAGAAAAATGATTGTTTTAAAGAATTTGCTAATCATATAACGAAAATGAAAAAGATTTGAAAGTTGTTAAAATAAGAAGTGATCATGGTGGCGAATTTTAAAATGAATTTTTATATGATTTTTGTGCTCATCATGGTATAACTCACATGTTTTCCGCTCCTAGAACACCACAACAAAATGGTGTTGTTGAACGAAAAAATCGCACCATACAAGAGATGGCACGCACTATGTTAAATTCATTTGATTTGCCAAAATATTTTTGGGCCGAAGCCGTCAATACGGCTTGCCCTGTTTTAAATCGTGTTTTGATTAGACCAAAGCTTAAGAAAACTCCTTATGAACTTTTTTATGGAAAAACTCCTTTTATTGGTTATTTTCGTATCTTTGGTTGTAAATGTTTTATTTTAAATACAAAAGATCACCATGATAAATTTGATTCCAAAATTGATGTTGGTATTTTCTTAGGTTATGCACCTCGAAGTAAGGCTTATAGGGTCTTCAATAAACGAAGCCTCGTTGTTGAAGAATCTATAAACGTTACTTTTGATGAGACTAATGTTGGTTCTCAAGTTGTTTTACCTAGGAAAGATGATGATGATGATGTTGAGGGAGGATTGGACCTTTTACAAATTAATGATACTCCCTCTATAGAAGCTCAAAAGGATGTGGATAGCTCCAATGCTCATGAACAAGTTAAACTTCCTAAAGCTTGGAAATTCGCATCAAACCATCCAAAGGAACAAATCATTGGGAGCCCTTCACAAGGAATTGTTACTCGCTCAAAAGCTCTGAGTGAGTGTGGTAATATTACATTATTATCTCAACTAGAACCTAAAAAGATTAATGATGCTTTAAATGATGAATTTTGGGTTTTGGCTATGCATGAAGAACTAAACAATTTTACAAGAAATGATGTTTGGAAATTAGTTCCTAGACCTAACAATGCTAGTGTTATTGGTACTAAATGGGTTTTTAGAAACAAACTTGATGAACATGACATTGTTACTAGAAATAAAGCTCGTTTGGTTGCCCAAGGATACAATCAAGAGGAGGGCATAGACTATAATGAAACCTTTGCACCGGTTGCAAGGTTGGAATCTATTAGGATGTTTTTGGCATTTGCTAGCTTTAAAAATTTCAAACTTTTTCAAATGGATGTTAAAAGTGCCTTCTTGAATGGTTTTATAGAGGAGGAAGTATATGTTGAGCAACCCCCCGGTTTTATAGATCATGTTTTTTCTAATCATGTTTACCGGGTTCAAAAAGCTTTATATGGGTTGAAACAAGCTCCTAGAGCTTGGTATGCTCGCCTCTCTAGTTTTCTTGTTGAAAATGATTTTTCAAAAGGAACAATTGATAACACTCTTTTTATGAGAAAAAGGAAAAATGATTTTATTTTAGTTCAAATATATGTTGATGATATCATTTTCGGTGCTACTAATGAATCTTTGTGCAAGGAATTTTCTAAGTTATGCAGGATCACTTTGAGATGAGTATGATGGGAGAGATTACATTCTTTCTCGGGCTTCAAGTTAAGCAAACAAAGGATGGGATATTTATTTCTCAAAGCAAGTATGCTAAGGAATTGGTGAAGAAATTCAATTTGGAGAACTCTAAGCATGCGCCTACTCCCATGAGTACAAGTATTAAGCTTGATGCGGATGAAGGTGGTGAAGACGTGGACCAAAAACTATATCGAGGTATGATAGGTAGTTTTCTTTATCTCAACGCTAGTAGACCCGACATCATGTTTAGTGTATGTGCATGTGCGCGTTTTCAAGCTTCTCCTAAAGCATCTCATTTAATTACGGTTAAAAGGATCATTAAGTATATTAATGGAACTTTTAACCTTGGTTTATTTTATCCAAAAAGCACCTCTTTTGATTTATATGGTTTTTGTGATGCCGACTTTGCCGTATGTAAGGTAGATCGCAAGAGTACGAGTGGAACATGCCAATTCTTAGGAAATTCATTTGTTTCTTGGGCTTCCAAGAAACAAAATTGTGTTGCATTATCCACTACGGAAGTGGAATACATTACCGCCGGCTTATGTTGTGCTCAAGTTTTATGGATGAAACAAAGCTTAGTTGACTATGATTGTGCTCAAGTTTTATGGATGAAACAAAGCTTAGTTGACTATGATTTGAATTTTCAAAATATAAAAAATTTTTGTGATAACACTAGTGCTATAAATATTTCCAAACATTCAGTTTTGCACTCTAGAACCAAGCATATTGATGTGCGCCATCATTTCTTACGTGATCATGTTGAGAGACAAGATGTATCCCTAGTATTTGTTGACACAAAATCTCAATTAGCGGATATATTTACTAAGCCTTTTGGAGAGGATGATTTTTTTCGCATAAGAAATGGTTTGGGCTTATGCACTATGTGAAAGTTCTACATTTGCTTGCTTGTTTAGTTGCATTTTGCATTTCTCTTTACCCCATTTCTTTTTTATGGTGACAAAGGGGGAGAGAAATCTCCTCATTTGTTGCATATTCTTAGGGGGAGCTCATAGATAGGGAGAGCACCTATCTATAAGCTATATTTATTTATTTTTGCTCTTATATAATGGTTAGTTGTCATCATCAAAAAGGGGGATATTGTTAGCCCTTATGTTTTAATAATGTTTTACAACCACCATTATCGGTACTAATGGCTTATTAAGTTTAAATGTAGTGAATTCATATATCAAGCTTATTAGTGCCACACATTATCGGTACTAATGGCTTATTAAGTTTAAATGTAGTGAATTCATATATCAAGCTTATTAGTGCCACAAATGGAGGATTGGATGGAATATGCGCTACAACGATGATATCCAAAGGAGGAGGAGGCATAGTGATGAAGCAAACGTTATTTCAAGAACAACAAATTCATATAGAAGCTTCATCAAATTCAAGCTATATCAAAGCTCAAGTATTGCTCTCTATATGAGGATACGTTATTTCAAGAACAACAAATTCATATAGAAGCTTCATCAAATTCAAGCTATATCAAGACTCAAGCATTGCATTCTATATAAGGATATTAGCTATCTTTTATTTTCTCTCTCTAGTAATAGAATGTAGGCAACGAGTTATTGACTTCACTTGAAGCTATTGGGATATCACACACACACGTTTTTATACTTATTTTTAAGCGTTTTTCACAAAATACTATTTTTTAAAAGTATGAGGACCTATCTGCAAAATTTCTTTTCCAAACAGTTTGTTTTTAGCATTAAAAACATTTTACAAAGTTTCATAATTTTCAGAGGTCAAATAAATATTTTTCAAATATTTTTGTTAAGTCTAAAACAGTGTTTTGGGATGTATCAGAATGCTGTCGACCGCACCGGTCGACCACACTTATGTTCATTCCTCTCTGGGCAGCAGAGAGTTCGTCGGTCGACCGCCGCGGTCGACCGAGAGCTTCCTTCGGTCGACCGCACCGGTCGACCGGACAAGTCTCTGCTTGTTTTTCTCTTTTCTGATCTGGTTAGCGATCGACCGAATTTTTCGTCGGTCAACCGAACATTTCCATCGGTCGACCGGAATTTCCGCCGGTCGACCGCCGTATTATTCAAATGGTAAACTCTGTCCTTTTTGTGGCGCCACTCAGTACAGATCTCAGCGACGTTTTGTTCCAGATTTTTGGGGATTAAGGGATGGGTTTAAACAGCTGTTTTTCTCCTATTTAAACTCCACCTCTTCTTCTTCCTCTCTGTCCCAGCTTTTGCAAAAACCAGAGACGTTGTTTTTCACAGAGCTTAAATTTCAAAACCTGTTCTTCTGAGTTTTGTGTGTGTTCACTTCCCAGCTTCAGTGTGCTCTTTCTCTTTGCCATAGGGACGTTGTAAAGAGAGAGTCTTACACCATTTCTACTATCTTGTGAGTGTGATCTTGTGTAGATCAACTGTGAGGGAGTGTGATCTAGTGAGATCAACTGTGTAGTGTGAGATCGTGTGGGGATCGCTGTGTAGACGAAGTTCCAGCTTCCAAACCGGGTTGTGTAGTGGATTTCTCCTCGAGAGTGGGGAGCGGGGACGTAGGTCAGTGGACCGAACCTCGTTAACATATCGCGCGTCACAGGATAACGATTCCTAACCCTATCTCCTCTATTTTGATTGTATTAGAATACTGTGGTTTGCTTGTCATATTTTTATTGCATAATTATAGCCTCTTGACCCTAATCACCCCCCTCTAGGGTCCAACAACATGGTGTCAATCCAACTCGGGAGCCCTCCACCAGTTCAAGCTCCAATAAGTGTGATCCTAATTTCTAAAAGGGAGCTATGCCAGATAAACACTGACCCACATGGTCAGAGAGATAAAAGGTTGGTATCCCTTGCTACTCTGAAAGGAGAGATAGTATGGGTCCATCCCAATCTACTTGATGACCCACAATGGACAAGTATGTTAGGGAAAGCCAAGAGAAAGAATGCCTAACCTTGGTATTCACCTGCATGCTCATAATGAGACCATCTTCGTTAAATTGTTGTCTCACAATATGGGCCATACTGTTATCGTAACATGAGATGCGATTTATGCCTCAAAAGGCTGTTAAAGGACAAGCCCTGGTAGATTTCTTAACTAACCATTTAGCACCGGATTCTCCTAAGACGAAGTGGGATTTGTATCTTCTAAGTTGTCATGTTCAATAAAACACCTCTGTCAACTGTAAAAAGCTTCCCCGGCAGAGTTAATTCTAAATGGGAAGGACCCTTCATAGTAGAGTCAGACTACTCGAGTGGAGATTGTTATTTTATTAATCAAAAAGGTGATAAGCTCATGATGCCAATTAACGAAAAATTTCTCAAGAAATATTACCCATGAAAATCATGAAGCTCCCTTCTTCCCCTGTTAAGTCTTAGTCAAGATTGGGGGTTGATTATTTGTTATTTCTAAAATAGAATACCGAATTCTCAAAACTGTCAAGTTAACAAAACATCTCTGACAATATAAGCACTTCAGCGTGCATCACCACCAAATCAACTTATCAATACTTTTTAATAAGATGATATGTCCATAAAATTACTCAAATTATAACACAATCCTGTTAAATTAACAGCATACCTCTGACACAATCAACTTATCAATCCTCTTTAATAGGATGATAAGTCCACAAAGTTGCTCAAATCGCAACAAATTTCTGTCAAGTTAATATCACACCTCTGACACAATAACATTATCAATCCTCTTCAATAGGATGTTAAGTCCACAAAGTTTCTCAAATTGCAACAAAGTACTGTCAAGTTAATAATACACCTATGTTGACCAAATCAACTTATCAATCCTCTTCAATAGGATGATAAGTCCATAAAGTTGCTCAAATCGCAACACAACCCTATCAGGTTAACAAAATACCTCTGACAACCAAATCAACTTATTAATCCTCTTTAATAGGATGATAAGTCCACAAAAATCTTGTTCAAATTACAAATACCTGATTTTTTCTAGCTCATATCACTTCTCTGATAAAATTAACTTATCGACTCTCTCCAATAGAATGATAAGTCCTCAAAATCTTGTTCATTACACTAGTACCTAATTTTGTCCAGCTCATATCGCTTCTCTAACATAATTAACTTATCGACTCTCTTTAATAGAGCGATAAGTCCTCAAAATCTTATCCAAATCACAAGTACCTGATTTTGTCTAGCTCATATCACTTCTCTGACAGAATCAACTTATCGACTCTCTCCAATAGAGCGATAAGTCCTCAAAATCTTATTTAAATTACAAGTACCTGATTTCGTCCAACTCATACCGCCTCTCTGACAAAATTAACTTATCAATCCTCTTCAATGGGATGAAAAGTCAACAAAGTTATTCAAAACACAACAAAACCCCGACAAGTTAACAACACACCTCTGACAAAATTAACTTATCGGCTCTCTTCAATAGAATGATAGGTCCTCAAAATCTTGTTCAAATCATAAGTACATAATTTTGTCAAGTTAATACCACACCTCTAACGAAATCAACGTATCGACTCTCCTTAATAGAGCGATAAGTCCTCAAAATCTTGTTCAAACCACAAGTACATAATTTTATCAAGTTAATACCACACCTCTGACAAAATCAACTTATCGACTCTCTTCAATAGAGCGATAAGTCCCCTAAAAATCATCAAGTTAACACTATATCTCTGATAACAAAATCAACATATCAATCCTTCCTAATAGGATGATAGGTCCACAAATGACTGTTATGTTAATACCACACCTCTAACAGTTAAACCCCTATGAACTTGTTGATTCTTTTCAACAGAATAACTAGTGTTCATTGTCAAAATGCAGAATTCCATCCCCGCGCTCCAATTTCAAAGCGTGGAGGTCTATCCCCGCGCGCTAATTACAAAACATGACGGTCTTCCCTGCGTTTCAAATTCAAAACGCGAGGGTCATTCCTGCGTTCTAAACTCCAAACGCAAGGGACATCCCTGTGTTCTAAACTCCAAATGTGAGGCTCATCTCCGCATTTCAAATTCAAAATGCGAGGCTCACACCCGCATTTCAGGAGCCAAACGTGACGCTCACACTCGCGTTTCAGAAGCCAAATATGAGGCTCACCTCCGCATTTCAAATCAACAAAATGCGAGGATCCACCCCTGTGTTTCTGAAGTAGAAGCATAGTGTTCACCCTCACACAGGTCTGGTGTGGCAAATTCCTTCAACCATGTTCTTGAGGCCTTCGAAGCAGATGTAGGGAACAAATCCTTTATGATGAGGAATCAGCAACTCCAAGATCAAAATCTAGATCCAAAGTATTTTAAAATTTTATTCTAGTAAATCACAAACTTTTGAATACTTTGGAGGGGGTTCTGTAGGATGTCTAAAAATTACGGTAGACAGCTGATCCCAACAAAGCATAAACGATGGAGGTTACAATCTGATATCCTTCACAATGACAGATAAAAGTTATAACTTGACAACTTTTGCAATATACGAGAGTTACAAGTTAAAAGTTATAATCTTGAGGATTTTTTTTTTTTTCTTTGCTAGAGGACTAGCAAAAGTTTAGGTGTGGGGGTATTTGATAATCACATCTTATTACAATTTTATACCATCATTATCTATTTTATATGAATAAATATATCACTAATAATTGTTTTTATCTTTTAATTACAGATTAATGAAGAATAAACCTCAACTTCCCATCTCTCAACAAAAACCCACTGATTAAATGAAGAAATGATTCAAGAAGCCTAAGCGCAATTTTTGACTTTTTGAAGGCCCAAAGCAAAAAGATTACACCAAGGGAAATGGACTTTGGACATTTGCTGCAGTTGGAACACAAAAGGGACCGGACTTGGTTTTGTTTTGAAATTTTATTTACATTGGATGTGCAGACAAATTAGAGAATGGTTTTAATTGGGTCGGTTGCTTTGGATTTTGTTTACATTGGATGCAATGAAGTGAATTGGGCCGGAATGCATTGGTGTATCAAAATAGGGACCTGCTGCATTTTTTTGAGGCTTGGAATTAACAAAGACCGGCTTGGGCTTGGACTTTTAATTTTCAGGGACCTGCTGCATTTTTTTGAGGCTTGGAATTAACAAAGACCGGCTTGGGCTTGGACTTTTAATTTTTGAAAAAAAAAATGCAAAAGCTGGACTTGATGAGGACCGAATTGGGCTTGGCAAAGATTTAAATTCGAAGTGGGCTGGACTTTGCTTCACAAATCAAAGGAAATATAACTTGGGCCGGACCTAAAAGAGACTTTGCTGCATTTCATTTTTTCTCAATCAAGACCGGACCTCTTTGGCTGAAGTTTTCTATGGGCTGAAAAATCAAATACATATTTGTTTGATTAGCTTCAAAGGACCTGGGCTGCATTTATTTCTACATGGCCGGATTTACAACTTGCAATGGACTTGATGGATTAAAGTATTTGGATTAAAGTATTTGGACTTGCAATGGTTGATTGCTGCAGAGTTGATGGACCGGATTTTGATTTTCTTGTGAAAATCAAATGAAAATCAATGAAGCCTCTTGTGATTAAACTAGAGAAAATCAAAAAGCAAATTCAAAGGTGGAGATAGTTGCTTGGGGCTCAAGACAAATCCAATGGCTCAAATTCATTGAAGATTACTATAAATAGGGGTAGAGAGTGAGGGGTTAGAGGTGTGAAAATTTTTGTAACTCCTTTTGGAGAGGAGGGCTACTCTTAATTGAGAAGGCCTTCCAAAAATTGTAACTTTAGTTGTAATTAATAAAAATAATTTTTTCCTCTTTAAATTTGTTCTTTCTCCTCTTTGTTGAATGATGAGGATGGAGATGAAGAGCAATTTGAAGGTTTGCATTTCTTTTCTCTTTTATTTCTTTTTAGTAATTTCTTTATTATTGCTTATTAGTTAGATTTAAATTCATGCTTGTAGTGTAGATTTATTTTCTGGGCCCCAAATAAACTATACACCCTTCTCGTAAAGCGTGTCAGTGGCATGGTAATATTTGAGAAGTCCTGGATGAACTTCTTGTAATAGCCGACCAGACCCAAGAAGCTACGAATCTTTGTAATGGTCTTTGGCGGCTCCCAATCAAATACTACCTCTACCTTAGCTGGATCTATAGCAATGCCCTCCTTGCTGATAACATGGCCTAAAAATTTGACCTCAGATAGCTAAAACTCATACTTGCTAAACTTAGCATATAATTGGTGCTCCCGTAAAGTCTGCAATGCCAATCGTAGATGCTTCTCATGCTCGGCCTCCAATCGTGAGTAAATGAGGATGTTGTCGATAAATACAATCATAAACTAGTCCAAGTATAGATGGAAAACCTGGTTCATCAAATCCATGAATACCGCAAATGCATTGGTCAACCTAAATGTCATGACAAGACTCGAAAGACCGATATCAAGTTAGAAAAGCGGTCTTGGGAATATCCATCTCCCGAACTCACAACTGATGATAACTAGAATGAAAATCAATCATTGAAAAATACTATGTTCCCTGAAATTGGTCTAATAAGTCATCAATCCTTCATAGTGGATACATGTTTCGGATGGTGACCTTATTCAACTCGTGATAATCTATACATAAGCGCATACTACCATCCTTCTTCTTCACGAAGAGGACTAATCTGCTGCATGGCCATTTCCATTTCGAACTTGAAGTTTTCCTTCTGCTTAGTCAGGGCATCCTCAAGTATTTTGGCCATCTGTTCAGTGCTAATCATAAGTGACTCATAAGACTGTCCTGCACTTGATGCGGTGTCATCGGAGGCCATCGCCGAGCAAGCATCCGAGCCGGCATCCGAGTATACCTCCGAAGTTTCATCTTCTGAAGGAAGTCCCTTCTGTATTCTTTGGTAGTTCTTTCGCCTACTGGTCCCTGTTCGCAATCGAGTCATACGTTGGGACACTTCGGTGAACTGATCCGGACTGAAGTGTCGTGTTGACTTTCCTCTTCCGGTCATGTTAACAGATACTTTTAGAAATTCATCATCTTGGAGAACAACTCTCTTCTTTCGGAAACGTCTTGGTCTGGATTCAGACGTTTTGGTGGAGATTCTTTCAAATACTGAAACTCTCTCCGGGGTGGTCTTGGAACAGCAACATTCTGACAACACTGCCTTGATGATTTTGGCACATGGACAGTGAGAATCTGTTTTCCGGGCACTCATTTTCCTGGATTTGTTCGCACCCCCAGCTTGATAGTACAACTCGTCAGTTTGATGACTGGAGCAACCTATCGTGTGTTGGCACGACTTCCCAGGTATAACGTCTTCGTCTGACGAGTACGTTTTCTTCTGAGGATACAACGCTTTGTTAGCATTTTCAGGAGTCGCATGTCTAAGGCGACGTTTTTGTGAATGTCGGCCCTCAACAGGCTCCTGGATTTCAACACGCAGTCCAATGCGGTCATTTACGGGACTTTTCCCGTTATACCTTCTCTTCCACTGCTTAGGATGACGACCTCCAGCCTGACAATGTGCTCGAGATTCATTCAATCGGCCTAAGCGCTCTTTGACCGGAGTTTTGCCCCGATCATCGGGTGAAGGGCCAAGGCGATCTTTGATGGTCATCTTGAAATGGGACAAATCCACACTGTCACAAATCTCAACCGGAGGTGCGGAACTCGATGGAATCGAAGAAATAGGTGCAGGACACTTTCTGCCTTGAATAGTTGGAAGGTCGGATTTGGACGACCCGCAAGTTGGAAGGTCGGATTTGGACGACCCGCAAGTTGGAAGGTCGGATTTGGACGACCCGCAAGTTGGAAGGTCGGATTGGAGTGACCTGCGTTTTGGTGGGTCAGATTGAAGTGACCTGCGTTTCGGCGGGTCGGATTGAAGTGACCCGCGCTTTGGCGGGTCGGATTGAAGTGACCCGCGATTTCGCGGGTCGGATTGGAGTGACCCGCGTTTTCGCGGGTCGGATTGGAGTGACCCGCGATTTCGCGGGTCGGATTGGAGTGACCCGCGTTTTCGCGGGTCGGATTGGAGTGACCCGCGATTTCGCGGGTCGGATTGGAGTGACCCGCGTTTTCGCGGGTCGGATTGGAGTGACCCGCGATTTCGCGGGTCGGATTGGAGTGACTGACGTTTCTCGACATTTTTGGCCGCCGTTTTAGACTTTGGCCTCCATACTTGCTGCAGTCTTTGTGGTTTATGTTCCACTCCTTCTTTCTCCAATTTCTTGGCCTCTTGCACAAGAATTTTTGCTTGTGCAAGCAATGCGCGGCGTTTGTGAATCCGCTCTTGAAGAGTTGATCGGTTCCTTTTGACGCGAACCCATTCGTTCTTCACTGGTTTAAAAGAGGAGGGGCTGTCCACTCTCTGTTGTGGTGGTTGGCGCCTTCTACTTTTCAGATCCGCCTCATAGCGGACTCCATCAACTGGTTCCAAGGCTTTGGCCAGTTGACGTGCGAGGCGTTGACGTCGCCTCTGACGTGCTCTCTTTGATAGAGTGGGCACATCCTCAACAGTCGACCCTTTGCTTAAGGGGTTCAGATCTGTAGTTTTAGCCTCGTCGGATGCCGACGGGGCGTTGTAAGCCACGGGCGCAGCGGTGGCGGGAAGATCTTCTTCTTGGGCTTCTGCGGTTGAAGTCCAACGGGTCTTCCTGGAGTAGGCCTTCCTGGATTTGCGAGGAGAGGCCGATCTGGAGGAGGAGGACAAGTACTCCTCGTACTTCTGCTGGTCGAACTCATATTCGACCTTCGTTTCAACCGGGATCGGGATCCGAGGTTGCGACACGTCAGCCTTCGCAGAAAGGCTGTCGGCTCCCACTGTGGGCGCCAGTTTGTTTTCGTCGAAAGTCACCTTAGTCATTGATTTCATTAAACTTTAAGCGTTACAAATGAATTCAAATAACAAAAGAACAAAAGATTACAACTTTCTTGAAAATAAACACAAGATCCGTTTATCAGATCTTGCTTGCGTGGGTTCTTTGCCGGTGCCGGGGTTAATCCGTGGACGACCGCGAATCAGATCCGGTTGATGAAAAATTGGGCAGAGCTTCTACCTCACCAAGGGGGTATTTGCTTGAAGTCCTGGAATCGACAAAGCGATATCAGGGCTCTTCTCGAGATTAAGACAAAGCCTAATCTCAAGAAACAGACGTACGAACTTCAGATCCTTCGAACGGCTTCTTCTTTGCTCCGAAGTTCGCCGGGATCTCACTGTCCTTTGCTAAAATTTCGTGCTCCTTCACTCTCCAATCCAGCAGCACCTCGTCCTCTTGATAAAATTCCAGATCCAGAAAATGGAGGCATTTGGTTCATATTTATAGGTCTCAAAATGCGGTTATTTGGATAAGAACAAGGGATTTGGCTCTATCTTCAGTCAACAGCAGCTTAACCACGTTTGGGGATGATCTCAAATCAGTTAAGAACCCCTGGAACCGATAAACCCTGCAAAAAACCAATTAAAAACCGTCAAAACGTGTTTGGGACATTAGACTGCGCGGCAGAACAATCTGACCCGCGCTCGCGCGGGTCGGAATAATCCGACCCGCGCTCGCGCGGGTCGGAAACATCCGACCCGCGCTTGCGCGGGTCGGAATCATCCGACCCGCGCATGCGCGGGTCGGATTGATCCGACCCGCGCTTGCGCGGGTCGGATTGATCCGTCCCGCGCTTGCGCGGGTCGGATCATTCCGTCCTGCGCTTAGCGCGGGTTCGCCGACTTTCTCCCTTTTTTTGGTTTCTTTCTTCCGGGACTTGTTCTTGTTGCGTATTCGTTCGATTTGTTGACTTGTATGCTTCGTCGCGAGACCGATCGTCGAACGCGCGTTGGTTAACATACGCGTGCTGATCGATGCGCGCGGGCTGATTGAATTAATAACATTGAACACTTATTCTAGATTGCTGCTTGTGCATCACCACATGCACGTGTTGTGAAGATAGGTATAAGATTACTCACAGGGAGCAAGAGTTGGTCTGTCTTTCCCCACAAGAAATCATCAATTGTTATCTTGGGCTTTTGATTGCAGTTCTAAGTTCGATAAAGCTCCGTGTTACTATGGGACCATCAACAATGCTTTTAGATATATCATGAAAAGGGGTGATGTATGAAAAAGGATGTCCCTTTGTTAAGAAAAGAGAAGAATGCATCGACCGCAATGAGGTAATAGTATTGGGTTATTTAGTTAACTCAAATATGACATTTAACTTTTCTTCCAAATTGGAAAAGAATATTATAACTTGGATTTTCTATTTTCAAGACAAAAACTTTCAAGATTAAAAGTTTTTAGAAAATTAAGGATGAAGATGAAGCAACGGTAAACTTGGTAAAAATTACATTTACTATTCTGTGGAGGTTGATTAAGTTTTCCATTCTGTAAGCATTATGCGTGCTTTTTTCTTAATTATATGACAAAATTAGCTCATTTTAAGTTGCCTTCTAACTGACAAATAGCATCATTAGTTTTTTGATTCCATGATAACAAACATTCAATGCTCAAAGTTCATCAGATATAAAATACAGACTACCTTTGATGAGAGTGACAGAAAGATAATTTTATTGACGAAAACAAACAATGGATAGTGATAATAAATGAAGGCTTATCAACTTCCATTGAACAATGAGCCTTTTCCATTGTTATCAAAGTTTTGAGGACTATCAAAAGAAATTATCCTTGTATTTGTTACCATCGTATATCTTAGACAAATTGATTTCTCTTGTTATCTTATATCAACAAATAATAGAATCTACTTTCCACTTTACTAATATTTCCCTCTATGAACTATAACAATGGAAGAGGGGACACCTTCAAGTGAAGGCTTTGCCGCTCTAGTTTACGATGACACTTGTTCACAAGTTGCACTTGTAGACACGTGAAAACGCTACAATACCTATGGTATACAGATTAAGAATGTGTTCTGTATTACGTAGTCCAATTAAGCGATCATGTGGCAAGACCATTAAAGAGAGATCGATTGTGGGTCAAAATTGTCTTTGAGAAGTGTTAGGTGCACGACTTGTATCTTACAATAGTCCCTCATACATTTTTATCATGTTGATAATGGTATTTAGCTGTTGCGAAATGTACAAGCCAACGTACATATTATATGTACAATGCACAAGCTAACACACATATTATACTTAAATATTGTTATTTAATCATAATATTTATTCAAAACATGTTCGGTACAACCTTGCTCTTTTAAGGGCTTGTCGTTAATATTTGTAGCTCTACCCACCAAACTAATGTTATTCCCTACGGTACCATTTGGGAAAGGGTTAAGTGAGAGGTTAAGGAGACTTTAACCCCCTTTTATACCGCAAATAGAAAAAATCTATACAAAGGTTAAAGTGAGTTAACCTTCCATAATTTACCAAACATAAATAATATAGAAGGGTTAAGCTAACCCCTCTAGAGGGGTTAAAATCAGTTAACCCATCAAAATAAGGGGTTTACTAATACTCTTATTTTGAAGGATTAAGAGTTAACCCTTCTAATTATAAAAAAAAGTCAAAATCCTTATTATTCCCAAACACTAAAAATAATCACATGGGCTAAAACAAAACTTCTATAATGGGTTAATAATTTAGTCCTTCGGAATATCAATTAGGTTAACTGTGTTAATTCTTCTCCTTGATCCCTCTTCCTTAACCCTTTACCAAATGGGACCTTCAGTTGTAGGGTTTATTGCCGATACGACCTAAAAGGAATTTAGACTTTGCCATCATGATACTAGCTCAGCGCAGTTGGCAACTGCTTGTGGTCATATTGACTGAACTTCAGTAAACTTGTCATCCATGCCATTTGATTACCATGCACAAATGTGAACTTCATCTCCATCACCTCCGCCTCATCATCTACATCACTGTTGCCTCATCACCACCTTCGCCACTGACGTTATCATCATGAACACCACGTCGCCATCACTGCCATCGTCATCGTCTTCAACCTCATCACCACCATCATTGCCACCTCATCATCGCAATCATCACCTCCCTCGCCTTCTTCACCGTCATTGATATCACGGATGACCTCTCCCACTATCGTAGTTGCATCCTCCGAACCGCACATCACGAGATCCCATTGGGTGCACCAAGAGTGCGGCGACCATCAGCAACTTCATTGGCGGTCTCGCCGTACTAGGCAATGAGCACTGCTGCCTCCTCCGCCTTTAAAAGCACCGTCCACGTGTGGTGTTGTCTTCGGTCGCCGAGAGAGGGAGGACTGTTTAACCGTTCCCCTCTAGATGGATGACACGTGGCATCCTTTGCCACGTATGGTCCAAAGGCTTAATAAAAAAACACATTCCCATTATTTTTAACAGAATGGAATCAAAAGGCTGAAATCGGTAGTTTTGGCAATTTTGCATCAAGGACCACTCCTTACATATAAATTCCTTGCGTCCACATTCTCTTTACTTTTAGGTCCAAGTCATTCTCCCTCCTCAAATTTCTTTAGTCTAGAGGGTTGACACGTTGCCGGATTGTTGGACAAGTCTTATAAGTTTATTTAGGACTCAGGGATTGTCTCGAGAGTCTTGCTATATTTCTTTTCATTCCTATATTTTGAATCAATAAAGTTCATTAGTTTGACTCCTTTCTTGCATTTTAGTTCAATTTATGCATCTTTTACATTTTTTATGTTAAAATTGCAATTCTAGTCTAAATTTTAATTAACTTGTGGTTGCATTTCTTATTTGAAAACGAACATAGTTAATGATTAAGATTCGTAGTAATTTTATTACTCTTAATTTGTGTTAGAATTAATATATTTTTAATCTTGAAAGGAATAACCTATGATACCAAGCACCACCTTTGTAAAAGACTTCCCATTTCATATGCTTAATTTGACATTGAACAGCCGCAACCTGGCAAAAACAAGATTCAAACTCTTAACCCTACCAAACTATTATGCTAGAGTAGTGAGCATATTTTAATTTGAGGTTAGCCAAGACCTCTCTCCAGAGGTGACAATGAAGCTAAGGAATTTGTATGACTCAACCCCAAATGTGTATCTCTTTGTTGAACTTCACAGCATAATAACATTTGTCAGTCCAAATATGCCACACTAGTCTTTTTCCGTCTAAAGAGCTTGTGCTACCTTCTACCTCATTCACACTTTACTCTTAACTAGGGGTGCTAAATGGTTCAGTTTTATTCGAACCGATCTGCATCCATATCCCAACGGATGCAGATATGATAAGCTATTTTTAAAACCGAATGGATATGGTTTCGGATACAGATATGGTTTAAATTTCCGAATACAGATTCGAATACGGAGATGAGTGTAAGATTCGGTTGCGGATACGAATATCCGTAATTTAATAAACATAAGAATTCGGGTCCATTTAGATATCCAAAACCAACCCAAAAGACAAAACTCAAACACAACTAAAAAACCCTAGCCTCCACTATCGGGCCCCCCAGTTCGCCGCCTGTTCGTCGCCCACCGTTCGCGCCCACTAGTTCTACAAACCCAACTAAAAAACCCAAACCCGACTCCCTACCCGTCGCCTACCTCGTCGCTGCCAGTTCGATTGTCTCAACTTTGCTGCACGCCGTCAGAGATTCTAAGCATGGGTGTTTTCAATGGCGAGATCACGTCTTCTGCTCGTGATTTTTTGTTTGATTCAGGCAAGAAATCTAGGGCTTTTTCCTTTTAATCCTCATCATCTTTAATGCGGTTGGTTTTGATTGCTTGGATTAGTAATTGGACTCGATTAATTGCAGTGAGAACTCTGTAGATCGACATGGATTAGTAATTTGAGTGCTATGGATGATTTTTTCCTCATTTGATTAGGATTCTGTTATTGATCATGTTTATTCCATGGATTTTTGTTCTTTGATTCTAATTACAATAGATTCTTTTGGACTTCAATACATTTATGCAAGGAGAAGCCTACAACCACATACATTTACCCATTTGGTTGTAATTTATACATAGATGTACTAATTCATATCTGATTCATATCCATCTGTCGAATATCCGTTTCATATCCGTGATCGTATCCGATCCGATTCTCAAATATTCGAACCATATCTGTTTCCGATGAGTGCGGATATGGTTATGTTTTTTTCTTACCGAAGATAATCTGTATCCGTATCCGTTTATAGAAAGCGGATATGGATATTGTAAGTGTCATATCCAACGATATCCGCTCCGTTAACACCCCTAATATAATAGCAACTCTATTGATTTGAGGGACTAATTTCAAAATAGAGTAAGATTTGGGAGACTAAGCACCAATTTCAATGACCTTAAGGGACTAATTTTAAATATAAAAGATTTAAGGGGATAATATAAAAAATTTCTTATAAAACTCATTTTGTATTTTAACATTTAGGCATAAAGTCTAAATGGCAGCATTTCTTATGTAACTTTCTATATTTTTGTTCCCAGTTATTAAATATATGTATATGTTTAGAGAAAAGGTGTACAACGTAAATTGCTATATTTTTTATAACTTGTTATATTTTTGCTAAGTGATTGAGTAATAATTTATTTTTACATGAAATTCCTAGGTCATTAAATTTTCTCTATATCACTCTAATGTTGTGGGCATCACGAACTGTTAATGGATTTTTAGCCTGTAAATGTCTTTGACGAATTTTAAACAAATTCACCTTCTAGAAGTTGATTTTGTATGTAATCACAATATTTTATCCCAATTTATTTTTAAACCAATCCGCTTCCAAAATTATTCTTAAATTCACACTTTAACAAACTAATTTTAGAGGTAATTTGCATTTTGACAGTTTAATAGATGGTGTTCATTGCTATATTTTGTTGTAGTGTCCTATATTTTTGATGTAGAGTTTTAAGTATTTTGTTGTATTTAAACAAAATACTTCAGCTTTATTTTTCAAAAAATTTTCACGCAAAATGTCGTGGCATCACACTGGTCAATTTTGCTTGCTACAAACTAAAAAACTTTAACGGAAATGGCTTTTGAGAATTCTTTTATCAAAAAGTACAAGTAACACCTTGAAAGTTTAAAAATTTACAGAAAGCACTTCCGAAAATTGAAATTAACAATGAATCCTTGTTTGTAAGTTTTGACTTTTTCGGGTGTTTTCTGTAAAATTTGAATCTCTAAGGGTGTTCTTAGTAATTTTTGAAATTCTAGGGTATTTTTTGTAAATTCTAAAACTTTCAGGGGGATGTTTGTAATCCTATATTGTCAATGTAATTTTATAGGTTTGAAATTTTAGGGTGCTTTTTATAATTTTTAAAATTTAAATCATGTTCTGTAAATTTTGAAACTTGTAGGGTGTTCTTAGAAAATTTTAGTTTGTGCATGAGCATTTAATAATTGTGAGGAGGTTAGTTTATAAGTAATATTTTAAGGCGGTTATTGTGGATATGTCATGTTATAAAGACAGAAGAGGATCATGGTGTCACTGATATAGTGTTTTAGATGATTTGAATTGTATTTGGTAAGTATCAGCAACAAACTAGTGTTTGATTAGGATTCGAATGATCCAATTTTAGGAAACCGGGTTCGTGTACCTAATTAGATTAGGTATCCAAACCCAATATGGTCGAATTCTACCTAGTCTCACTTCTCATTTCAATTTGTTAATGATTTGAATTATAGTGTTTTAGATTGTGGTGTGTCACTGATATAGTGTTTTAGATGATTTGAATTATTAACAGGTATTGGTAACAAACAAGTGGTTGATTAGGATTCGGATGATCCAATTTTAGGAAACCGGGTTCGGGTACGTAATTTGATTAGGTATCCAAACCCAATAAGGTAATTAATCAGAAGATCTCAGCCGTCCATCTACTGATTGAGCATATTAGCGTAGATCTGCCGCTGTCTTAGTTTGGTTTTGGCCGGATTTCCCCCCATAAATACTCTCTTCCGCTTCTCACTTTCAAAATTTCTCCGATCAAAGCTAGGGTTTCAAATTTGCGCCGCCGATTTCTCAAATTGCAAACCCTAGCCCTAATTTCTTCTGTTACAAACCTTGATCTTTTCCTTCCCCTAGCTCAATTTGATCGATGATGGAGATGCCTTCTTATCCTGGGATCGAGTTTAGCCCTAGGGATGATCACCAGCTGACTTTCTACCTCCCCAGAAAGATCGCCGAAGGACGAGATGCCCTCGCGATCCCAAACTTTCTGATGCATGATTTCGATGTGTATTCGACCGAGCCCTGGAACCTGCCTCGTAAGTAGTTTCAATGTCATTTATCTTTTGATGCATGCCATTTTGGTTTTTCTTTTTAGGGTTTTTAGGGAGCTTAGGATAAGGATAGAAATTAGATCGATTTATCAAGAATGCATCTTGATTATGTGGTTTTCTAGTTTTGTAATTCTTTTTGGTTGATGATTATCTGCCTAATTTTCTTCTATTCCGCAGAACGTTGAATTGCCCTTGTAAAATTAATTTGCTTAGTTGGTTGCTTTAACATCAAATCAGTTGTATTGACTATATATTGTAATTACCTCGAGCCCAATTAGCTCCCTATAGTTGCTCATTTAATTCCTTGTTTCATTCTGAGGTCCTACTCTACTTCGTTGCATGCTGAATAAGATTCTTGTCACGAATAATTGGTTCTGATGGTGATTTCGAATGGATTCGATCGCTAGACTGTTTGGCTGTTACATGGAACCATGATCGAATGCAAGCATCTCTGATTTAAGAAACTAGCTTAGGGTAGAGATAGAAGAGTGGGTCACATAATCAACAAGATATCTTGATTGGATGCTCTCACGCTTTGTGCTTTTTAAGGTTCACCAATTAATTTAAGTAGTATTTTATTCTAAAAGATGTAACCTTTTTTATTTTTGGTGTAAGAAGACAGCTGTATGCTTCTTAACCTCCCAGGCTATGCACGTTGCTTATTTCCTGACTTTCCTATATGTACTTAGGATTATTGTCTTTGCATAAAGATTTGGCGTATTAGCGGAATATAGGAGCAGTTGAAAAGTTAGTCTAGAGGTCATAAAAATGCAAGTTTTACAGGTTTTTCATATGAAAGAAGAACCTGAGTTATAAGAGGCATACTAATTTATTAATTGATTCAAGTAAAGTATTCCGCATTTAGTATGTTTAACGGGAGTAATATTCATGCTTGTTTCCTTTTATTTCACTTGTCAAAACATGTAAAATTATGCTTGTTTCTGTTCTGAATTGGTCTGAGCTCAATTTGTACCATGTTCGGGTTATCGAATATTTATGTTTGAAGCATGCTCGAAACTTAACATCTGATTTCTTTAAGTCTAGTATATTTCCTGTGTTTCATGGTGCCTGCCAGTTCTGGATGATAAAAAATTGGCTAAAACTTGGAATCAATTCTTCATCAGAACTCTTACTGTGGTGCAGGCTTTATCTAAAAGTCAACTTTTCATCTTTTTATGATCTCGTATTTCTCTTTATACTTCATAACTTAGCCTTTTAGTTTTTCCCCCTATTTTGAAACATTTCCTTTCTTCCCAGTTAGTAATTAGCGTGATTGGTATCTTTGGTGATTTACTTGGGAACATATCTAAGATTCTGACACACTTGATTCATGGTTTTCAGGGGACACGTTTCGATACCAAAACAACAAGGACATGCATTTCTTCTCACGTAGACAACCAATCGGCACAAATTCTAAAAGGGTTCAGCGTACTGCTGGACAAGGTTTCTGGTATGGTATGAGATAAAAGGAGATGAAAAAGTCTACTGTGAATCTCAACATGTTGGGTATAAGACAGAAAAAGTCTACTGTGAATCTCAACATGTTGGGTATAAGACAATCCTGACTTTTAAATATACCAAGGGGGGCAAGGAGATCAACAACAACTGGATCATGCATGAGTTTCATCTCAAGCCTGCTGAGAACAGTAACAAGTTTGAGAGCATGGTAATCTGCAGAATTCATAAGAAGAAAACCAAGGAAGATAGAGAAGGAAGGCCAGATGTAGACTCTTGTGTTGCAGCTATTATTGAACAAGAAGAACAAGGAACGACGACACATGTAGACGAAAAACGGCAACACATGTAGACGAAAGGCCTGTAAAGTGGAAGCGGGTGGAGGCTTTGTCATCCTTACCATCCTTGTCATCATCATTGCCTGCATTTCTTCCCTGCAAAGAAGCAGAAACCTTCAATTAGTTGATTTCAACAATGCGTGAAAAGCGGCATACTGTTTTCGAACAAGAGGAAGAAGTGGATGAAAGGCATGTGATAAAGATCTTGCTTAAGGAACACGAAGCGATGACAAATCATTCTACGGCAGAATCTGGTGCTGCTACTCCTGTTTATGAACAAGCAGCAAACTATGTACAGGACATACTTCGAAAGAGGAAGTGGGCTGAGGGATGCAGCTACTTTTATGATACTGAGAACAGTTCGACAGTTAACTTGGAGGCATCTTCTTGGCCCTTGTCATCATCTCCGTACTTATCATCATCATGGCTTTCCTCTCCTGCTTTAGAATCTTATGAAGCATCTTCCTCATTGATGAATATTCTTCCACCAACATCACAGGATGATGGGACATGGGAGGATTTGGACATTGATGAGTTGATGGAATGTTTCACTGACTCTTGAGTTCTTAATAGTAAGTGTTGTATTGTCATTTTTTGGTAATAGAGTTTCTTTTTTTCTTCCATTCTTTTCGCAGGGTATAATCCGGTTTGTTGTATATTTTTTTTGTTTGTCCTGTGATTCTTAATGCTTATAATTATATTGTTTCGAGAGAATTGTTTAGAATTTGTTAATAATTAATTTCTTTGATTAATGTATGCAATTTGGATGTGATTGTTTTGACATGTCCCAAGCTTGAGTTCTATGGACATCGCGATACTCTCAACTGGAATTCTAAGTTAAGTAGGTTATTCAAGTTTCTGGTCCTTGTTTTCATTAACAATTCGGAACGCAAGGCTTTTTTTTTTTTTTTTGAGTAACAAGTTTATTCATATATAGTTGTTGCATTAGTTTGACAATCCTGTGCCTCATAGAATCAGCAGAAAGAAGAAATCTGAAGTGGATGCAGATGGATGCAGATGGCTGAAACTGTGTCATTCAGAGATCTGATTAGTGTTTGACTTATGATTTTGATTTATACGGATTTAACTCTTGCTCACATTAAGTAAGACCATTTCTGTCAGGTAAGCAGTTCAAAGAGTGAATAATGATAACCTTTTTGAATTAAAACCGTTTTCTTGCTGTAGTTATCTGGTAGATTTATTCAGGCATTTACCGGTTAGGACTTAGGATTAATGGTTTATGAGTTCAGCAATAGTCTGTGAAACTTAAGCTCTCTGCTGTAAATACTAACCAATTCCAGGTTCATGCAACATCCAAAGTAGGAATTAGAATGAGCTATGGAACAAGGCCGAATCCGATACTAAGTAATATGTGACACATTTCTGATATAGAACTGATTTGGCATCAGATATTTCGAATGCTAACAGTTTAATAAACAGAAAACTATATCGGAAGTTCTGAAGTAAAAATCCAACTAATTCTCACATGGTATCAGAAATTTTCTAATTTCAATACTCTTCTTTCTGATGGCAGTTGTCAGTCCGTTTTATTCCGCCCTTTTATTATAGAGAATATTATTCCATAGTAGGTGAGACTACTTCAAGGCTAAAAGCTTGTAGAGAATATATGACATATGTCCCGAATACCTTTTTGTATTTCTCTGAAAGAGATGGAAACAGTTATATGTGGGCATGTAAATATCACAGAGAAACACGAGAAGCTTCGTGTCGGTTACAGTGTCGAACTGTAAACATCGAAAGATATGAAATATTTTTATATTGGTAACTACACAGAGATATTTAAGATTCACGAATCTGATACTAAACTACATGTATCAGACTTCTGATACAGGACTGATATAGTATAGCAATCATATAATTTGCAAACAGTTTTAGAATCGAGATACAAGTTACTGTGTGTAGACTACAATGAAAGAATATCTGAAGTAAGAACCAGATAACTTCTCATATAGTATCAGACATTTCATCTGTTCAATCCTGTTCTTCTCATCAGCAGCTCAGTCTGACTGTTTGTCCCTCTGGTATATATGACCATAACGGGTCATATGCTATTCGAGGTGATTGCTTACATTTTTGATGATTTTACAATGTGCTGGTTTAAAGTGCTTTGAGATTGACATGGTACGATTTGTATTATGAGCTTATCAGGTTTTGGTGAGATTCAATGCGAGTTGATTGAATATCCCCATGATATTGGATATCTAATGTTGCTTAACTATAGGGAGTATTAAGAATATTTGTCCCTCAAACCTTCAATTACGCCATACAAGTCCCTCAAATCTTTAAAATTGCTCATAGGTCTCTTCATCCGGAAACAATCTATGCTTTCAAAAATTTTCATTGAACTAATTTTAAACCAAACTCCACTAGTGCTATTTGTCAGCATTGTTTGTCCCAAGCCAGGATAAAGGAGGAGGGTTGTGTTAGGTAGCAGGGGCGCAGCTGAACCGAAACTTCCGGTTCCGCAGAACAGGGCCCCCCATTCCAAATCGCGCAAATATTATACCAGAGGCGCCCCCAATTTCCAAATCGCGCAAAAAAGTCTCCTGCGAGCGGACTCAGCGGAGAACCTAGGGCGAGCGGCAGAAATTTAGTGTTTTTCCTTTTTCTTCGATTTTTCGCTCATAGATCTCATCAAATTAGGACGAAATTCGACTTCCCTCTTGTAGAAAAGATTCAGCTGCCCAGCACCTCATCAAGATTCAGTTCTTCTTCCTCTTCGAGCTCATCCCCTCTTGATTCAGGTAAACCGCACCTCTTTAGCTTGTCTTTTGTGTTTGATTCCATCCGTCAAAACCCTAAAGTTTCAGATTCTTGGGTTCGATGTTTTGGGTCTCCTCTTGATTCGATTTTGGGGATGTTTTAGGGATGATTGTTCATTATTTCTAACTTCTTATCCTTCTTTTCTGTCAGGTGCAGGAAGAACAAGACACAAGAGATGGCACAAGAGTTAGAAACCATTCCTGGTTTGGTGCTGGGCAATGGGTGCGATATCAACCTGTTGGCTGATATGGACTCGAATGCAAGTGGAGGTTCTTTGCACAAGTCCTTACAAGATTGGAGGGGCTGTCAGGTGCTGCAGTTGACAAAGTTGCAAAGGGATGCTATAATACAAGCAATGGAGGGCAGGAGAACTGAGTTCGGTTGAGTTCCAAGTTCTGAAGATGAGTTACAGGTTCTGGTCAAGTAAAGATGAGCAAATGAACTGATATGCAAATAATTGGACTGAAATGCAAAAGAGAGAGAACATAGAAGATTGAACTTTAGCACATTGTAAACAGCATAATTACAAGCAACTGTATTCAGTTAGAATTCTGTTACAATTCAGTTGGCACTGTTTGTGCACGTGCACGAACTCAGCTTACAATCAAATGATGTATAAACACAATGTTGTACAAGCACAAAAACTATAAAATGAATGAAATCTGAAGTTTCTCTTCCTCAACTCTAATTCTTGTCTTAATTCTTCTTCTCTATTTTCTCTCAAATTTCACCTCTTTTACTGTCTCAATTTTCTTTCATCTCTGTCTCAAGAACCTGCAGTTTTCAGTCATGGCTAGAAACAACAACTTGAGGATCAACCAAGGCTCTCGATCCTCACATTTTCCTTTCTTGAATCCAACAGGAACCGAAGTCCCCTTGTGCATGCGAGGATTTTGAGTTTTCTGCTTGATCATCTCTTCATCTTCAGGTACAATTCGTCCATATAGCTTCAATTCCTTTCAAAATTAGTCTTTAAATCTTGGAATGCAGTGAGATTTAGGTAATAGGTATATATCCCCAATTTTAACTTGGTTGTTTTGTTGAATTTGATTATGGTTAACCTTTATCAAATTGATTTTTCAAATTTGGTTGTTTTGTTGATTGTTTCCTATTTTATTATTTTTTGTTCAAGATTGGAAATAATGCCACCTAGAAAGTACAATCTGGAAGTTTGAAGAGGAAACAAAAAAAAGAGGAACAATTGACTCGATCATAACGAGGTGCTCTTGACAGGTTCTTTGTCAGAGAACGTCCAACTATTTCAACTGAAGATTTAGTTGATGAAGATGATGACAATGATAATGAGGAATTGATTGAAGATGAGGGACTTGATGAAAATCACGGTGATGATCCAAGTCCTAATGAGAATGATGACAATGCAGATGTTGATGATATGAATCACAATGAGAATGATGACACCGAATCTGATGAAGAAGGGCTTAATGAGAATTTGGATGTAGTTCTTAATGACTTAATTGAGGAACCAAGTGAGCAAGTTCCAGCGAACCTTTATGATCCTAGAGTTTGTTGTAAGTTGTTTAAGAAAAAGCCTATGATAACTCAGCTAGCAAATGAAAGATATAATGATTGGTCACATGTGGGTGTGCGGCTTAATGAACATGAAGTTAGTAAGGCGCATATTCATAACATGGCTACTTGGATTGAGTTGTAGCTTAGATTGGAAAAGGGTTAGACAATTGACAAATCTTTCCAAGATCATATCATGAAAGGGAAGGAGCATTGGAGAAAACTGTTATGAAGGTTGATTTCAATTGTGAAATATCTTGCAAAATATAATTTGGCTTTTCGAGGCAAAAATCAGAGGATTGATAAAGAAATCAATGGAAATTTTATGGAATTAGTTCAGATGGTGGCACAACATGATAAAGTGATGGAGGAACATCTTCGTCGCATTCAGAATAAGCAAATCTGTTATCATTATCTAAGTAACGTTATCCAAAATGAGTTGATACTCATGATATCTTTTGAAATCCGAGGTGCAATCATATCTAGGGTTAGAGAAGCTAAATACTTTTCTGTTATACTTGATTGTACTCCTGATATTAGTCACCAAGAATAGATAACTCTGATTTTGAGATGTGTGGATGTCACTGCTAGTCCAGTTAAGGTGGAAGAGTATTTCATACAATTTTTGACTGTGGATGACACAAGTGGCCTTGGACTTTTTGAGGAGTTGCAGATGGCTCTAACGGGTCTTGGTCTTGATATTGATAATGTTTGAGGACATGGATATGATAATGGATTGAATATGAAAGGCATAAGCAAGGTGTACAAAGTAGAATTCTGGATATTAATCCAGGAGCATTTTACACTCCATGTGTTTGTCATAGCCTTAACTTAACCCTTTGTGATATAGCAAACTGTAACGTCAAAGCTTAGGATTTCTTTGGAGTAGTACAATGAATTTATTCCTTGTTCGCAAATTCTACAAAACGTTGGAAGATTTTGATGGATAATCTTATAGGAGTTACTCTCAAGCCATTATCGACCACACGTTAGGAAAGTCGTGTTGAAAGTGTTAAGGCAATTCAATCACAACCTCTACAGATCAGATCAGACAAGTTTTACTTCAATTAGCAGAAAATGACAAGACACAAAAATAAGAAGTGAAGCTAAATCTTTAGCAAAGTACGAGCTTGGGGATTTTGTGCCTTTATTAGGCATGACTATTTGGTATAAGATATTGGTGACTGTTAACAAGGTTAGTAAGCGTTTGCAAGAGAAAGACATTCTAATCGATGTTGCTATAGAATTAGTAAATGGCCTGAATGTTTATTTCAGAAAGTATAGAGAAACTGGGTTTGCAGAGGCCATGATTACTACCAAAACACTTGCTGCTGATTTAGGAGTTGATCCAGTATTTCCTGAGAAGCGACAAATCTTTAGAAAAAAACATTTTGATGAGGTTGGAGCTCAGTCATCAGAGTTAACTCAGCAGTCGGGTGAGAAAAATTTCAGAGTTCATTATTTTCTATTACTGGTAGATCAAATTATTAGTTCATTAGAGAGAAGATTTGAACAACATCAGACATATGAGAATATTTTTGGGTTTTTATTTAGATCGGAAAAGTTATGTACATATCAGAATGATGATTTAAAAGCTTGTTGTGTTAATCTTGCAAACAGTCTTTAGAAAGGAAGTTGTTCTAATGTTGATGGAGATGAATTATTTGCAGAGTTGCTAATCTTACGAAATATGTTGCCACCAGAAAATATGAAAGTCATTGACGTATTGAATTTCTTGAAGAGGATGAATTGTTTCCCAGCCGCTAGTATTACATATAGAATCTTGTTGACTATACTTGTCACAGTTGCATCGGCAGAAAGGAGCTTCTCAAAGTTAAAGATATTAAAATCATACTTGAGATCAACCATGTCGCAGGAGAGGCTAAACGAACTAGCTAGCTTTGCTCTCAGTTGAAAGTGGATTCTTAGACAAGATTGATTATGAAGCTTTGATTGATGACTTTGCAACAAAAAATGCAAGGAGAAAAGTTTTCCAGTGAAGTTTTTGATGTGGGACATGTCAAGATTATTAGTAAGATGTTGATTTTGTGTATGTTTTTTTTTACTATCAATATCTTGCACGTAATATGTTTTGCATAGAACCATTGTTATGTCTTAATGTTTCTTTTAATTCTAGATATAAAAATTTATTTCCATGGTTAGTACTACGTATAAAAATAATTAGTAGTTTCTTCTGAAGATTAATTAAGACGCCCCAATTAAAATTTAGTACCAGGCCCCCATATTGTCAGCCACGCCTCTGTTAGGTAGCCGACAACTAGCATAAAACATAGTCGGATCCATATGTAAAATTTTAAAGGATTGGTTGTTGTTGTTGTTGTTGTTGTTGTTGTTGTTGTTGTTCTTGTTGAACTAATTTTAAACCATATTATATTAAGCAGTTTTACATATCATGTAAGTTATTAATTTCTTTAGTTACTTGCTATATTTTTGTCATTGGTCATTATTAGATATGATGTATTTTTAAATCAAATTCTTAAATTGTTGCTTTTCCCTCTATTCATACTAATGTCATGACGTTGCAAACTATAAATGAGTTTGCTTATAAAACCCAATTATTACACCCATTTATTTTAAGTCCATCCGCTTACAAAAAGGGTTTTTCGTCTATAAACCTTAAGTTTTATCCCAATGTATTTTTAGACCCATACACTCCGAAAACTATCGCCATGTACTTGCTACAGTTTATTATGAGTTATCATATTTTTTTATTCTAAGTGGTTAGATATATGGTATAGCTTTAAACTAATGTTCAAACCATTTTTTCTTGGCTTTTCTACGTTAATGTCATGGCAATGGACGAGGCAATTTTTGCTTGTTGTCATACTAAAGACACATGAATTAGAGTTTCTCATTAAAAAAAGTGCTCAATTGTTGCATTGATTTTAGAGTAGATAACAATGAAAAGGAAATATACACAACTCACGAAAGAAAGAAGAGACTAAATGGTAAAGGCGAATATAAGCCCACCCTAGTTGAGTGAGGTGACAAATAATATGTAGGGTAAATTATACTAGACACCCAAGAACATTCAGCATTATTTAGTAAACTCCCAGTAACTTTCAAGATCACACTAAACTTTCAATAACTTTTTTAGAAAACCCCCAACATCTTTTGGGTAAATTACACAAAACCCCTAATAACTTTCAAAATGTATTTTTAGGTTGGAGCTTTATTTGGTTTTTTTTTGTGAAATGCAATGTTAATGGGGAGTTTAGTGTGATTTTGAAAGTTATTAAGGATTTACTGCAAAACATTTAAAGTTCTTCGGGGGTTTGGTGTAATTTACCCTTAATACTTATATACATGTGCTCGTGTATCATTGGATATGAATTGGCAAAATGGACTACGAAGAAATAAATCATCCCATCCTCTTTTCCGCGCAAACAGTGTCATTGGCTTAACAAATTCTATTAGCACCTAGAGGGGTTCATTGGTAAAAATTGGAAGTTCAGGAAGCTTTTGTGAGATCAGCAAAATTTAGGGTGTTTGGTAAAAGAAAGGAGTTAAGTAAGGGCATGTTTAGCTAATACTTATTTTTAATTTATTTTATCAGAGTGCAAAGAAGTCTTTTTAACATCAATAAATAAATCTCCTTATAAGCATCAAAAGAATAAATCAGAAATTTCCGACTTATTTTTATTTATTTATCAAGTTAAAAATAAGTAAATAAGTAAACTTTATCAAATACAGTTTCGAGCCCTTATAAGTAAAAACATAGAGACATGCTCCCAGAAGAGCTTCTTTGTCAAACGAAAGCTCTATTGGGCCGTTACCAAGAAAAGCCCGTTTAATGCGCTTATTGGGCTGTAAAATTCGCTTAATCGAGACCCGACCCGTTATATGAAAACCCAAAAACTTGAAAACCCTAATGATGTATGTACCCAATTTGAGACCCGTAACCCTGAGAGCTCTCTTCCCTCCTCCGCCGGCGGCGCTTTGGTTGGTTAGGGTTTGATTTTTTGTTGAAATTGATTTCAATTTAGTTCACATATCGTTTTGATATTTTTTCAATTGATTTTTGTTATTGATCACACATTGGGTATCATGGATTAAGGTATGTTCTTTAATTTATTATTCACGAGTCACATTTTATTGCCCGTAGACCCAATGTAGTTTGGTTTTAGCAGGTAGACCCTCGGAGTGAAATTTCTTTTCGCTCTTTTTCTCCGAGGAAGAAAAAATTGTTTTTTTTTTTGGCAAATACAACCCCCCTAAGAGAAAAGAGTCAAAAAAAAATTCTCACTCAAGTGGTCTATCTGCTAAAATCAAGCTATGGGTGTAATAAAATTCCAAAACGCGATATTATTATTATTCATTTATAAATGGTTGCTGAAATTACGTAGTTAATCTAGTTAATTTTTGATGATAACTGTCAATATTTTCTGAATCCACAAAGTTTTTTTTTAAATCATGCATGTTGTGTTATATGCAAGTAGCTTACTCCTTTGTCGATCTTCTTCTTCTTATTTTTTTTCGGCTAATGGGTATGGAGGGTGGTTCTCTATTCATTTACGTATATTCGAGGGGCTTATGTATTTTTTTTTAATTTCTAGCATGTGACTCATTACTGGTGATGATGATAAAAAGGCCGAACTGACAGCTACCCTGAATTACTTCTGTAGTTTCTGTTGGTGGTAGAAAGATGCAGCTTGCTGTTAAGGTTAGCTGAACCAGTGTAATGACTTAAAAATATGAACAATTTGGATAAGTTAATTTTTTTTGACATGTCATACTTTGATTTGAATGACAAATGCGAAAAAAATCTTGAACTAGATTTGCAAGACGTTCTTTTATAATTTATTTGTTTCAGGCTTTCAGGCTACTTGTTCCAGTTGCAAGGGTTGGGCAGATCGTATAGTGGTTATGTTATATTGCGTAACTTTGCCAGTGTTACCCTTGAGTACCCTTGAGTTTTTCAAGAGTTGACGAGATCTGGTCAAATATTTCACAGTTTTTTATTTAACCTTTAAAATAGATATATTGCTGTGTTTGTTGAATATCCTACTTTTTCCTTTAATTTTACTGATAGTTGTATCTTATTTTATTTAGTTTTGTTTGTTCTTCTCAACACTATTTTCTTCATCCAAACATATCAATTTTTAAATAATGGAATTTAATAGCTACTGCATCATATTTTGTACAAATATCACAAATGGCTTTCATAACGTAGAGTCAGTAAAAGGCATAATCCTCAAGAAAGACTTGTTTCTTTGTACCTCTGTTTCTGTGTGTACGGTTTACAAACAGAAAATGCTTTCTTTTTTTCTTGATTTCTCTTGTTATCATGTACAAGAAACTAATTCCCCCTTTGTGCTGTTTATTTCTTTATTTATTGAGATACACTATGCTATATAATTGGAAAGTCATTCGATATGATCTAGGTTATGTGCTTGAGGCAGAAGATTAATAAGGTTATATCTTTGTTTGTTTGTTTGTGGGCACTGTTAGCTTTCTTGCTCACTCTTATGTTACCCAAGTAATTGGAGAGGAGAGCAGTTTAATTTCTTGGTCATTTCTCTTTTTGTTCCTTTTCTTTCGAGTGGATTAGGGATTAGTTAATGGATGTGGGATTTGTTACTGGTGATGATGGCATAAAGACCAAACTTATGCCTCGTTTAGTACGTGGGAATCGGATCAAGTTAGGATGGAATGGAGCAAGGAACGAAATGGAATGAATCCTCATTTTCATTCTCATTCTCATGATTGGGTGCATTTAGAGAATGAAGTGAGAATGAAAATCTTTTCATTTTTGGTGTGGATAATTAATAAGTAATTTGAGAATATTTAGTATGAATTTAATATTTCCATTCCCACTTAAGTGAGAAGCATTTCATACCAATTCATTGGACATGCCCATTCCCACGAAATGTAAAAAAAGTGGAGTGGACATTCTAGCTTCCAAAAGTATGGTGTGCTTGGTGTGCATGAATGAAATGTGGGAATAAGCATTCCATTTCTTCTCATTCCTGTGTACCAAATGAGGCCTTATAGCTATCCTGAAATTTTATTCATTTTGGCTATTTTGCATATATACCCCCTTAACTCATTTGCTGATTTACCTCAAATCTATATATTTGCTAATTTATCTCCTAAATCTCCCATGTAATATGAAAAAAGTCTACTGTTTCAGTTGGCGGTAGAATGATGTGGCTGGCTATAAAGGTTAATATCTGAACCAATTGTGGCCAGAGGCTGTGGTTGACTTGTCTCCTTGTTTTGTTGCAATGTTCGGTGGGAAACAAGAATTTAAAATATGATGGATGCTTTGTTATTGTTCTTAATATAAACTTGTTCAACCAAGTTGGTTCAGATTGCTAGTGTTGTGCAGAAAAGTCGTACACTTCATTTTCTCTTATTATCATGTATAGGTGTCAGGTGAAATGAATCTTGTGTTGTATTTTTAATACTATCAATTTGATTGCCTTCACTTGTAAACTATTACATCTTACTTTTGTTTTTAAGCTGTGAAATATTCTGACATGTTTCAGATTCGAGTTGATCTTGTAACGTCTATGTGATGTCTGATGTGAACTTGTTCAGGAAATGTGATGTGAAATATCCTTTCGTTGTGGCTTAATATTGCTTATTACAGTTTCATTTCATCTTTTATTCTATTGGTTTTTTTATTGAATATGTATTGTGTATCATGTATGCTAGTGAGTACAATAAGTTATGTTCTTTAATCTATTACTCATGGGTCACATTCTATGGACTCGTGTTTTCACGTCTAGCTAATTTCAGTTTTGTTTGCAATCAATCATATTATTTTTGTTTTTGCTGCATTTACTTCATTCTAGTGTAGAATTTCTTATGATCATAAAGTTGCCATTATTAATCATATCACAGAAAAATTTTCTTTACCTTTCAATGTTTATTGTCAACATTTTCTGAATCTACAGATTTTTTTTTACCATGTATGTTGTATCACTTGCTAAGCGCATATTGGTGTGCACCGTATACTATGTGACATGTATTATAACATTGATGAAATTTGAGAAAAACATCTGTGTGGTTTCATGGAAAATTTTCAGTCCCATCTGTTTTGCTGGTGCCATTTCTTATGTTTTTTTTGGCTACTTTTCCTGTTATTAACTTGTTTTCCCTTTGCTAATCTTCTTATTTTCTAGCCTACCGGATGTGGGGAGATGTTATCTGTTCATCTATTTTACATTATGAGGGTTTTGTGGATTTTTTTAATATATGCTTTGGGTGTGTTTACTGGTGATGAGGAAAAAAAGGCCGAACTTACAGCTACCCTGAAATTAAATATGTAGTTTCTGTTGGAGGTAGAATGATGCAGCTTGCTGTAAAGGTTATAGCTGAACCAGTTGTGTGACTTGAAATTTGAACAATTTGGATAAATTGTTTTGCTAACATATAACATATTGTTTTGATGTTACAATTGCGGAAAATATAAACATCTTAAACTAAAGGTGTGCTAGATGCTCTCTTGTATTTTATTCAGCCTACTTGTTCCTGTTGTGCAAGGGTTGAAGAGATTGCCCTAGATTACCTATATCTTTTGGTTTATGTTGTAGCTCAAAGCTTTGCTAATGGTTACCTTTGGAGTTTTTCAGGAGTTGAAGAGATCTAGTACATATATTCAGTGATTTCTTTTGATTCCAACTTTAAAATAGATTTATTGCCATTTTTGTCAAATGCCCTACTTCTTTCCTTTAATTCTACTGTTACTTGTATCTTACTTCATTCTGGTTATTCTTCTTAACACCATTTTCTTCATTAGATGATATAAATTTTTATAAAATTGATTTCATAAGCTATTAGAGACCTTCTTTGTACAAATATCACAAATGCCTTTAGTAATGTGTTGTCATGCATGCTCCGACACCCTGCTCACAGAGGATGTGTAGTTCAAATTTTCCTTATTCGCAAATTTATGTCCAATCTAGATATTTGCTTATTTATCTCCTGAAGCTTAACCCTTCTGTTTTTTCGGTGGTAGAATGACGTAGCTTGCTTCAAAGGTTAGTATCTGAACTGGGGGATTTGAAATACTGACAATTTTGGTTACTTGTTTAATCGACACATGGTCTTTTTGCTGTGATATTTGGTGGAAACTGATTTTTTCTAATTGACGATGCTTTGTTTTTGTAGTTAATATAAACTTGTTTCGGTCGAGCGTGTTCATATTGCCAGTGTTGTGCAGAAGAGTGGGATGGATCTTATTGTTGAGCGTTTCCCATGTCAATTTGATAACCTTCATTATGTGACTAGCCGTTTTAAGTTTGTTTTCAAGTTGTGAAATATTATTCTGACACATCTCTAAGTTTGAGTTATGTCTTACAATGTCTATATGTTGTTTCCTTTGAACCACTGTAGGCAATGTGATGTATTATTATGTTTAGTGTGGATACGTCTCTGATATGCATTTACGGTATCTTTGCGGTTTCTAATATTGTTTTGGCATCACACAGCAGTAATTTTTTTTAATATTCGGTGTGGCTATTTATTAGAAATTGTTCATGTACCGGTTTTTTGTTATCTTCAAAGCTACTACGATTATCCAATCCCTCAATACATGTCATTTTGTCTTGTCGGTTTAATGAGGTATTTTGTCAAAATTTTATCATAATATTTAAAATCGATCATGAAGAAAGTTACTACACTTGTTGCGCATATAAGCTTATGGAAGAACAATTTTTCAAAACAGCCTCATTTAGATTTTTATTTTTCAAAATCGACTGTTTTTTCTTTTATTTATCAAAACCGACCCGATTTTGTGATTAACAGTCTAATTACTATCCTAAATAGTCGGGGTTGCCAACCCCGACTATTTAGGACATTAATTTTTAGGGTTTAAGGCCTTTAATTAGGGTTTAACACTATTCTAAATAGTCGGGGTTGGCAACCCCGACTATTTAGGATAGTAATTAGCCTGCTAATCACAAAATCGGGTCGGTTTTGATAAATAAAAGAAAAATCGGTTGATTTTGAAAAATAAAAAACTAAATGGGTCTGTTTTGAAAAATTGTTCCTTATGGAATTAAAATCATGGGACAAAGATCTCCTCAGAACATTAAGACAACTCAAGTCTCGTCAGACAAGAACTTTGTCATTCATTGCTAAGCCTAATAGGCATAAAGAGAGCGAAAAAACTTTTTGGCTCGCGGACCAACCGCGAGCCCCAACTCGCGTGAGAGGAACAGGGGGGTGGGCCCCCCACTGCTGGGGGCCCACCCCCTGTTCCTCTCACGCGAGTTGTGGCTCGCGGTTGGACCGCGAGCCAAATAGCGGGGTTCTAAAGAGAGAAAGCCATGAGAGGCGATAATGGCAGTCCTTTGCCCTTGAAAGTTCAAAAATTTATAGAAAGCACTTCCGAAAATTGAAATTAACATTGAGTACTTGTTTGTAAGTTTTGACTTTTTCGGGTGTTTTCTGTAAAATTTGAATCTCTGAGGGTGTTCTTTATAATTTTTGAAATGCTATGGTATTTTTTGTAAATTCTAAAACTTTCAGGTAATTGTATTAGGTATCCGGATCCAATAACCTTTAAGGCAAAGGTTTTGTTTATCGGGCCCGATAGACAATTTTAATGGGCTGGATTCAAATCGTCTAGCATGTTACTGTGACGGAGCCGGGTGGACTTCGTTGAAAAGTTAAATTATTTCTTAAGGGACGCCCCCCTATAATTTATAATTTATAGTTTTGTACCCACCACATTCATTAATTGTTCTAAATAACACCCAATTGATACACAAATCCATCAATTTTGTTCATAGTTTACTTGTGTAAAATGCAAATATGAAGTTTTGCAGGCATAATTTAAAAATGGGAACTCTTCATGTTAATCTTTTTAAGTCATTAATATCTCCAAATTAGTCTACTCAAGTATTTTGCTATAAATATGAGGGCGGGCGGGGTGGCGCGGGGGGGCCGAACCTTGAATTTATTTTGTTAAGATTAAGGTTTATAACTTCCAAATATGAAATCCGACCAAAACAGGTCGAGTTATGTTAGGATCCTTTTATCAGGCACCATTACCAACTTAAAAACCCATGCTAAGTATAATCCTAATTACAAAACCACTATCAAAGGAAAATACAAACAACAATTTTGGACAAATCTAAATTCCCTTCAGAACACGTTTCATGCGTGGAATATGATTCGCGGAATAAACAGTTATCTAAAAAGAATAAAAAAAAAATGTACATTAAAATTTCTATCAGCTCCCCAAAAATTGTCTCGAAATAAGTCTCCTAAATAATTGAAATAGCTATCGTCGCCCTTAATTTTATAAATCATTTCGAAATAATTCCTTCGGTCAAGACCAATGGTAGTAAAGTAAAAAGAACTGTGGGATCTAATAGAAATTTCAACAATGCGAGGGACTGGTTTGGGAACTCTTTTTCCGACGCCATATTTGGTAAGTTATTGAGTTTTAGGAAACATTAGTTCGGCTACATAATTAAACCCAATAACGGCAACACTCAGCGTAAACCTTCCGCTGCCTGAGCTTCGTTTTGGCGGGAGTTTCCAACGAACAGATGATCTCAGCCGTCCATCGCATCTCCTGATCACCGCCATTATAACACTCTCCCTTCTCCTCTCTGTACTTATATCCCCCAAATCTCTCAAAGTCTAGGGTTTTCAATCCGGCTGCCGATCGCTCGAATTTCAAAACCCTAGCCCTAAATTCTCTTCTCCTTCAATTTCAAAGCTCCCATCTTTTTCTGCCTCCCAGAGCTAGGGTTTCTTCAACATCGATCCATCATGGCAATGCTGCCTTACCCTGGAATCCAGTTTAAACCCAGTGATGATCTGCTGCTGACCTTCTACCTCCCCAAGAAGATCGCCGGAGGACGAGATTCGCTCGAGATCCCAAGTTACCTTATCTGCGATTTCGATGTATATTCGACCGAACCCTGGAATCTCCCAGCTCGTAAGTAATGTCATTTCTCTGTTTTGTGATTTCTTTCTAGCTTTTAGAGTTCAAGAACTCGACTTTATTTCTAGTTTTCAGGGTTCAATGTGATTTACAGTTTGTTTGGTTGACATACATGGAACCATGCACATTGGTCTTTCCGGTTTAGGAAACATGGGATAGAGATTTACCAAGTTCTCTGATCATAACCACTCAATTATTTCCGGATTTACCAAGAAATTGCTTATCGCCGTACTGTTTAGTTGACATACATGGAACCTTGAGTTTTTTTTTTTAGTACAGCCATCTAGTCTCAGTAAAGTTTTAATTGTTTGGTGTCGTATAAGAAGAGTAAAACTCATCCCTGTTTCCTCATATTCCTTTTGTCAAACCGGCAAATTGATGTTTTTTTCTGTGTCTTCTTGACTGCTCCGAGGTCTAAAATGAACACCGTGTTTGGAAAGTTTTCTTTAGTAAATTGCTGTTTTTTAGTCTCAGTGAAGTTTTATTTCTTCCCTTGCTAGTATAGCCTGATTGGTATCTCCTCTCAATTGCATATTTCTAATATTGTTGAGATAACTCCCTTTTAGTTTTCCTATTTCAAGAATCACCTTGCGTACTTTGCTTGTTACTTGCTAGTTTGAGTTTGTCTCGGCAAAATTTTCTGTTGTTTTCGTTCTGACACACTTGATGCATGGTTTGCAGGGGATTTTCGATACCTAACCGATAACAAAGACATGCTTTTCTTCTCCCCGAGACACGCAATCAGCAGCAGAAAAGGTACGGCAAAAAATGTGAAGCGTACCGCTGGCTGTGGTTTCTGGAACGGAAAAGGCAAAGAGCAAGATGTCTTCTGTGGATCTCGACGTGTTGGGTATAAGACGCCGCTGACTTTTGTCAGTACCGAGGGGGGGAAAAGGAGGAATACCAACTGGATCATGCACGAATTTCATCTCAAGCCTGCTCAGAACAGTAACAAGTTTGAGAGCATGGTAATCTGCAGAATTCATAAGAAGAAAACGAAGGAAGACAGAGAAGGAGGGGCAGATGCAAACTCCGGTGTTGCAGCTTTTATTGAACAAGAAGAACAAGGAACAGCATCAGCGGCAACACATGTAGAAGAAAGGCCTCTAAAGAGGAAGCGGGTGGAGGCTTCATCATCCTTACCGCCCTCGTCATCATCATTGCCTGCATTTCTTCCTTGCAAAGAAGCAGAAGCCTTCGATCGGTTGATTTCAACAATGGATGAAAAGCGGCATACTGTTTTCGAACAAGAGGAAGAAGTGGATGGAAGGCAGGTGACTGAGATGTTGCTTAAAGAACACGAAGCAATGACAAATCATTTTAAGGCAGCTGCTGAATCTGGTGCTGCTACTTCTATTTGTGAACAAGCAGCGACATATGTAGAGGACAGACTTCTAAAGAGGAAATGGGTTGAGGGATGCAGCAACTTCCACGATACTGAGAAAACTTCCACGGTTAACACTGAAGCACCTTCTCAGCCCTCGTCATCATCTCCATACTTGTCATCAACATGGGTCTGCGCTCCTGCTTTAGATTCTTATGAAGCATCATCCTCATTGATCGACATTCTTCCACCAACATCGCAGGATCATTGGACATGGGAGGATTTGGAAATTGACGTTGGTACTGTCTCTTATTTGGATGAATTGATGGAATGTTTCAGTGACTCTTGAATTCTTATTGTAACTGTTATACTGTCATTTTTTGGTAATAAAGTATTTTTTCCATTCTTTTCACTGGGTATAATCTGGTTTGTTGTTTCTTATTTTGCTTATCCTGTGCTTCTTAGTATTTGGAGGTATGTCAGTTCACAAGAATTGTTCAGTTTCTGATGATAATCACTTTTTTCCTTTAATTTATGCATTTTGAATGAGCTGATTTTTGACATGTTGGAGCCAAGCTTGAGTTCTATGTACATGCAGATACTCCCGGTAGGAATTCTTTTCTTGTTGAAAGTGCAGTGTGTGCTGCTCATGGAGCTACTAATAGTGTTCATGACATTTGTTGTCAGCCGGGATAAAATGCAACCGGTGTTGATCGCTATTTTATCCACATTTTATAAGATAATTTCATGGTCTTACTAATTATGTAGAGAACGAATGTGCTCGTTGAGAAAAAATTATGTGCTGCATTTTGATATTGGAAGTGACTCTCCAGCTTTGGATCTCATAAGTAATTTTCACATCATTTAGATAATAGTAATCTATAATTATGCATGGAGGGCTGTCCACGACATGTGATAATGATTAATCAAAATTGTCCCATGGCACAGTAGGCAAATGAAAGACAATGTAAAATTTGATTCAATAAAGAAATTCCTCTCAAATACCCTTTTTTCCTGTAAATTCTTTTAAAATACTATTCAAGGTTATGAAACCTTCAACTCAAGGCTCATCAAGCATACAAAAATAGGAAGAAGTGTTTCTCGGCTACAAAAGAAAGAAGTATATCACATACGTCAGAGTACTTTTTTGTATGCTCTGACAGTGATGGAGTACTCTGACAGTGATGGAAAGACATTTATACTAGAAATTGGTCGGATATATGTAATGCATGAATCTGGCACTAAACTACATGTATCAGCTTTCTGACACGGGACTGATACTTTGTAGCAATCATGTATTACAAATGCTAACAGTTTAGAAACTAGAAACATCTAAGTGTGTAGATTACTGTAGAAAAGTTTGAAGTAAGAATCCACGAACTTCTCATCTACTCAACACTGTTCTTTTTATTAGCTTCAGGTGAAACTGACAGTATAAAAATGCATTGCAGAGAGTTTGAGCAACAAACATGCTGAGATTTAGCATACATTATTCGAGTTTAATTGTAACAGGTCCTTTTGAAAATCAGTCTATCACACTACAGAAAATAAAAAACTGAATTTAGAAGTACACTGAGACAACTGAGACATTACATTAGTAGAATCATTATACAGTCAAAACATTTACATAAGCTCTTGCTAAAATTCAATTCAAGACACTAACCAGGTACACAACACATTAAAAACAAACCCTGGGGTGTTTTTTTTTTCTTTTTCACTGTATGGGAATGAATAAAACAACTCAACTTATCTACCAAATCAAAGAGTGGTTTTTTTTTCTTTTTCACTGTATGGGAATGAATAAAACAACTCAACTTATCTACCAAATCAAAGAGTGGTGATCAATTTTAGGCCTCAGTTTGATAAACTTGTTAATGCGGCATCCACGCTTTACTTCAGTCTTCTTTTTGCTCTGGCTTTGTACTGGTTGTAGGTCATTCATGTCAACCACCATAATCTTTCTCCTTTTCTTTGCTGCATTATGAAATTATAGAGCCAACCAGTTAGTTTCTAATATGTACCAAAAAATAGAGTACAATCAAATAAATAGTGTGAAGAAACATACCTTCTTCTGCATCATTGTATCCTTCTCTTAGCTTCCTCTTTGAAGCCTCCAGTTTGTCTTCATACTTTAAGGCACCAAGATTTGGTTTTTGCTTCATGTCAGCGTCATCTTTCCCCTCTGTAATATTTTCCTCTCTCCTCGTCTCACTGACATCTTTCTTCTCAACGACATTTTCTTCTATCTGAGAATTGAATGGTACATGCAGATTAAATTAGTCCACTACAAAACATCAATATAAATGAAATTAAAGGTAATATTTAGAGTATAATTAGTACCTTCGAGTAATCCACTGAGATAGTTTGTATAGCATCTGGTGGAGGAAAAGGAATCCCACATAGAAAAGAAAGGTCTTCCTCTTTTACGGGACATTGAACGACAAAGACTCCAGTGGTATCTGCAAATTGTGACCACTGATTAATTACAAGAAACTAAAAAAATCACAGGAAAAAAAGTAGAAGATGAAATCTTAACAGTCAAACATTCAGTTCCATTCATCCGCTCATTTGAAAGAACCTTCAATCTCCTATAGCCAAAGATTGAAACCAAGAAAAAGAACAGGAAATCTACTACAAGATTGATGCACATCAAACGTTAGTTCCATAAAGTATATATATAGAAAGAAAAACATATTCATTAAGTTCACTGGAGCGGAAGTCAATCTACAAAGAACAAACTTAGATGTATACATATAAAAAAATTTAAGTATGTTAGGGTACACACCAACAAGAACGTCTCAAACGGAGACGCAAAAACACACCCAAGCTGACACATTCAACCACTGTACTCACAGATATAACGTGGTTCACTCTTATGAGCTACTCCACGGTGCATCGACGACGCCCAATTTCTTTATACTCCAAAAGAAAAGGATCAAGAAGAACACCCTCTCTTGATCAAGATACACTCCAAGAATTCTCACAAACTCTCTCTATGTTTTCTCTCTTACTCTTCTATAAGAGGAGTTATTTCTGGGATGAAATTTTCTAAAGAGTTTGGGCCCTATTTATAGTATTTGAGAAATACTATACACAAATAAAATATTATCGGTAGGACCCGCCCCCCCCCGCCACTAATAATATTTTATTGTGGGACTCACATCCTTTTTTCTTTTTCAAATATTTCGGCCACCGAAAGAAGGGGGGTCAAAGATTATAGGCGCTAATAATCTCCCACTTGAAGATTTGATTGAGTATCAATTATATCTTCACACCATTCTTAATAGCATCATCCCACTTAGAGATCCATCAAAGATGGTAGGCGCTGACGTTCTCAACGGAGGCCATATAAGGCTGCATACAGCTTCACCTTCTCGAGTGGAATTGGCTTGGTTAGCATATCAGCTGGATTATATCTCGTATCAATCTTTACAAGTTTGAACTCGTTCCTGCTTTTCCATCTCCGTATAGCATGATGCTTCACGTCAACATGCTTGGTCCGAACATGGAATGCATCGTTCTCTGACAAGTGAATGACACTCTGACTGTCGTAGTGGATGAAGTATTTCTCAAAGCTTACCCCAAGCTCGAGAAGAAAAGCTTTCAACCATAGCAACCCTTTTGCTGCCTCTGCTGTAGATACGTACTGTGCTTCGATTATCGATAAAGCCACAATATCCTATAACTTGGATCTCCAACTTATCGCTCCACCATCCAAGATGAAGATGTAGTTGCTTGTGCTCCTTCTTGAGTCTATGTCCCCGGCGTAGTCTACATCACAAAATCCCTCTACCTACAAATCTGCCCTGCAATACTCAAGACAACGGTCGGACAAGCAACTTAAGTAGCGTAGAAGCCACTTGACCACACCCTAATGTTGCTTCCCCAAATTACTCATGAAGCGGCTCACAACTCCCACTCCTTGTGTAATATCTAGCCCCGTGCACACCATCGCATACATCAAACTCTCAATGACATAAGCGTATGGTACGTTGGCCAATGAACTCATGCCCTTCAGCAGTATCTGGTGCTTGGGTCTTCGATAGCTTGAAATGGCTTGCAAATGGTGAGCCCATCGGTTTAGCTTTCTTCATGCCAAGCCTTTTAAGAATCTTCTCAATATAGACCTTCTGAGACAACCTCAACTTTCATGTTGATCTATCTCTGATGATCCTCATCCTAAGAATCTGGTTTGCTAGACCCAGATCCTTCATCTCAAAGAACTCGGAGAGACGTTCTTTGAGTTCTTTAATGCAGGCTAAGTCGAGCCCAGCAATCAACATGTCATCAATATAAATAAATAGTATCACATATGATTGACCATATCTCTTGATGAAGCAGCAGTGGTCTGTGTCGCATTTGAGAAAACCGTTCTCTTCCATAAAGTTCTCGAACTTCATATACCACTGTCGCGGAGCTTGCTTTAGGCCATACAAGCTCTTGCGCAGGCGACACACGAGACCCTCCCTTCCTCGTTCCTCGAAGCCCACTGGTTGATGCATATAGATCTCTTCCTTCAAATCTTCATGAAGGAATGTCATTTTTATATCCATCTACTCTAGATGGAGAACTCGAACTGCTACAATGCTAGTCCGAATTGTGGTCAACTTGACGACGGGAGCGAAAAGTCAGAATAATCTATCCCTGCTTTTCGCTCATAGCCCTTCACTATAAGCCTCGCCTTGTAGCATCTCTGTCCATCGGCTTCATCATTGACCCGATAAATCCACCGATTGCGAAGAGCCTTTCACTACAAGCCTCACCTTGTAGCATCTCTGTCCATCGGCTTCAAAAATTACGGGGTTTTACAGTATGTATACCTAACTTTCTCCTCTTTTCCTCTTCATCCCTCATGTTCTGAGCAACAGCCACCCCCCTCGAAACCCTAGGAATTCTATCTTTCTTTGGGAGAAGATTTGTGAAGCAGGGTTCAAGAGGAGGGTGAGATCTATGGCTCTTGTGAAGAAGGATCGAATTTTCTTTCGTTCGACAGATCAAAATGTTTTCAAAGGTGAGTTTCATCTCCTACAAACTCATCCTCGTTTTCTTGGTTTTTATTGGATTTTAAAACCTATTTTATGTGTAGAGACCACTCCCTTTAATTTGTACAACGTAAAATTTTAATTATTCTGATATAAAGGTTATGAAACGAATTCTTTAATTAGGGTTGAAGATTTGAAGTAAATCTAACATGAGATTCTTGCTAATCTAGTTGCTTTCATGATGAATTTACAAACATAACCATGTTAGGGATATTAGATCCCCATCAAATTTTATATTTGTGTTTTCATATAACAGAGTAAACTGTAATCATATTAAATCAAGTTTTTATATATGACTTTCTTTGAAAAAATTTTACTTCGGTGAATTTTAGAGAAAACCTACATTTTTGTATCTGTCACTTGGCCGGTCGACTGATCAGAAGGACCAGCCGACCAAATTGATGTTCTCAGGAAAACTAGAAAATTCCCTCTAGTCAGTTGATTGATCAAAATAATCAGTCGACCGATTGGTCAGCAGAAAACTGAAGATTTTCTCTCTGGTCGGTTGATAGAACATATGTATCGGTAGATTGATCAAGGATGGTTGCTTGTGCATGGTTGTGCACGTCGCCGCCCGATCGACCGATGAGATGTGTTGGTCGACTGACCTGGTGCTGTATTGAAAATGCTGATTTTCCACATGATTTTGATCGCGAACACGAAGTACGAGCCACACATTGATTCATGTACGTGACCATGAGAGGGCACGTACTGGGTTTGAGCACGCACGAGCCTTTTTATGTACGAAGTCTAATGGTTTGTGTTCGTCATGATAGGGAGTGATGATTGTTTCGGTTTATGATAGTTAGGGATGCTTGAGTGCGTTAGTCCGTGCACCATAATGAGAATACCATCGACTACACTCTGAGTGCGTTAGTCTGTGCATCGCAATAAGAACATGGTCGACTACACTCTGTGATGCATCATTGTCTTAATGATTGAGTGCACATGTCCGTACACCACATGATATAGCGGACGACTGCCTTCGAATGTGTTAGTCCGTGGGCCGCATGATACTGTGGATGACTACACTCTACATATGTAGGACATCCAGGACTCAAACAAGTACGATTTGTTGACATAGTCCAACATTTGACATTCTTATGCGGCAATGTATACTTTGGCGAGGCTTTCACAGTATTTGTAGATTTGTTTCTGGGCCACCTACCTAAGGGTAGCATGAGATACTATGATACGACATATACGACTTATTTTGGATGAGATGATGATGGTGTATTTTCTTTTGTTGATTGTTTATTTATAGGATTTGGAGTTGATATTTAGCGATCCACAATTTGAGATACATGGTATATATATGAGGGTTTCTTTATTTGGATTATTTCGCTTGATGTACTCATCTCATATTGTGGATTTCTAAATCTTAACTCCTCTTAGTTCAAGATATTTAATTTATATATTTATATATATTTTGATCAGTATTTTATACACCCCCTTCACCCTGGGGGCGATGGAGATATTCTCGTTAGCACTTTGACGCTCGTTGTTTCTATCTTTTTAGGTAGCGAGTCAGGGGTTCAGAGAGCCATAGGTTGATGGTGACTCAGTATAGATTTTCGTCATTTATAAGTAGCTAGTTAGTGCTCCATATTAGACTATATGTGTTTTTAATATTTTAGAGGTGTATTTCATTTTGGAGTTTGAGTGCCTTAGTACTGTTTCTGTTGACTCCTTTATTTAGATATATTCTATTTTTATTTTAGTTTATCAGATGTACTCTCTTTTATTCTGTTGGGACATGATTATAATTATTGATGAGTATCTCTTCTTTATATTGTGTACCTTGTGTTGTCATCTTTATTCTATCTGCTTGTACCCTCACTTCTTTATTTTGACATCTGCTAGAGTGATATTAACGTGATGGTGAAACATGTTATTGCACAGTATGGGTGCATGACATGTTTGATATCTCTGGGTTCACCTTGCACTGCAACTATGTGTGAAAACAAGGGTGTCACATTCATCAAATATTATAATTATTATGAAATATAACCCATAATATTAATTTTTTCATATTAAACAAATGTAAATGTATTATGTGTACATTAAAATTTAAGGTTTTCATGAGCAATAATCCAAGGATTTTTGACAAATTTTCTCACTTTGAACTAATACGAGTTTATTATATGTACATTAAAATTCAGGATTTTCAAGAGGGGATTTTCAAGAATTTTTATTCTTTTTGAATGAAACAATTTTATACACTTACACAAATATCTGTGATTTTAATGAGCAATAGCTAATAATATTTTATTAATTTTTGTTCATTTTAAATGAAAGAAAATTTATTATGCGTACATTAAAATTCACGATTTTCATTAGTTAAAATCTACAGTTTTTTTAAATCTTGTTCATTTCAAATGAATGCAAAGTTCATATGTGTTTCATCAACTACAACCTATGCCTTTTGTTAATTTTAGCTCATTTTGAACGAATGCAAATTTATCATGTGTTCTTAAAAATTTGTGACTTCTTAAAAATTTGTGACTTACAAATTTTACGAGTTGTAACTTACAAATTTTGTTAACTTTTATTGGTTTTAAGCGAATGCAAGTTTATTTTGTGTGCATCAAAAATCTAGATGCTTATGAGCTATAACCCATGATTTTTATTATTTTTTATTTGTTTTGAACGAACGCCATTTTATTGTGTGTACATTAGAATTTGTGATTTTTGTGAGCAAGAACTCACAAATTTTGTCAAATTTTATTCATTTCGAGCAAAAGAAAATCTGATAAGTGCATAAAAACATGATTATTAAGAGCCATAATCCATGATATTTGTCAATTTTGGTTTGTATGAAACCAAGCCAAAGTTATTATGTGTACATCAAAATTTTTTTATTCCAACGAATGAAATATTATTATGTGTACATCAAAAATCGCGATTTTATGAGCTATAACCCACTATTCTTGATAATTTTTTTTGCCTTGCACTAATGCAAATTTATTATGAATACATCAAAATTTGTAATTTTCATGAGCTATAACCTATTAATTTTATCAATTTGTAATCATTTTGAATGGATGCAATTTTATTATTTTACAAAATTCATGGTTTTCATGATCTAAAGCCAATAAATTTCATCAATTTTAGTTTACTTTGCATGAATTTAAATTATTGTGAGTACATCAAAATTTGTGATTTCATGAGATATAAACAATAGTTTTTTTTCATTTTGGTTAAATTTTAGAAGTGCAAATTTGTTATGTGTAAATCAACTTTTGTGATTTTCATGAGCTATAGCCCATGAATTTTGTCAATTGTTATTTATTTTGAATGAATGCAAATTTATTACACGTATATTAAAATTTGCATATATTAAAAATTGAAGTTTTCATGGGCTATAATCCATAAATTTCGACGATTTCTCATTTTGAACGAACACATATTTATTATATGAACATCAAAATGGATGATTTTCATGAGTTGTAATCCACATTTTTTTAGAATATTTGTTCATTTTAAATAAATACAAACTTCATATGTGTACACCATAATTTGTTTTTTTCATGAGCAATAATGCACAAATTTTATCAAATTTTATTCATTTTGAACGAATTCAAATTTATTATGTTCACATCAAAATTCACAATATTCATGAGTTATAACCCATGGTTTTTGTCAATTTTAATTCATTTCAAATAAATACAAATTTCATATATGTACATCAAAAGTTATAATTTTTATGAGCTACAACCCATGTGTTTCGTCAATTCTTGTTCATTTTGAACGAATGCAAATTTGTTATGTGTACTTTAAAATTTATGATATTATTGGGGTATCACACACAATTGTTTTGATAATTTTTATTCATTATGAATAAACAATAATTTGTGCATATAAAATTTTATAGTTTTTGTGAGCTATGACCCACGATTTTTATTAATTTTTATTTATTTTGAGTAATGTATGTTCGCGGGAAAATTGTTGCTTTCTTCATTGACGTCATTGTTCTCTCAAGTAATTGCTTTTTGATTACAAAAGATCCGGTCTTTTTATAAGATCCGGTTACAACGAAAAAAAAAAGATTACAACTTTCCTTTCGAACAAATCACGAGCTCCTGTTTTGCGGTCACTCGCTTTTGTGGGTTCTTTGCCAACGCCGGGGTTAATCCGTGGACCACCATGCGATCTAGATCCGGTCGGATCTACACGATTTGACGGGTGTTATCTCACTAAGGAAATAACAGCCGGGGAGTACTATTTTACCAAGGAAATAATAGCCTTTAGTTCTCGGGATCAAAGGCCAAGCTTTGATCCGGAGTATTACTTCGTGTAGATCTCAGATCTGATTTCTCTCTCTCGAACTCCTACCTTTTGTGACGTGGATGCTCGCCAAGAATCAGATCTGAATGTCCAAGTCTTCAAGTCTTCAAAACTCCAAGCTCAGTTATCAATTCGGCAGAGTTTCGGCTCCAAAAATTCCAACCTCCCACAAATGAGCCATGCCCCTCTATTTATAGGCACTCAAAACTGTGCCCGGGCACAGATCTGGCCGGCCACCTAGAGGTGGCTCGGTTTTGGCCGAGTCCTCCAGGTGTTGTGTCTGTTGTCCGGTTTTACGCTTCGTTGTTGATCCGGACTCTGATTTGACAGTCCGAATCCCAATATGGTAGTAAATCCGCCTCGGTGTTTGAGTTCAAATCCGTTCTATGGTTGGATGACTCGTTGACTCACCGAACTGTTAGCTTAATTCTGTACGCAAGTGGATCTGTTCCGTTGTTTGCGTGCGGTTCGTTAGCCTCGTCACCTCATTCGTCGCGTGTCACTTGGCTTCAGTATTGCGGACTAACGCTCGCGTTTAGATACGTCACCCGATGGTTCGTTGATTTGTCGAATCACCGTGCTGAGCTGTGTTAAGGGACCTATAAGCAATTTTATACGCCTACAGATACCCCCTCCAAAGTATTTCAGCCTTGTTCTTTTATAGAAGAGTCTGGAATACTTTGGATATGATTGTCCCAACCTTCAGTCGGTGTAACGGGACTTTGGAATGGCTTTTGTTCTTAATTCCTTCAATCCTTCAGACTATTCAGTGCTTCGTCGAATGTCTGTAAGGTTTCCGGTGCTGCATTTATTGTCTGACCGTTGTCGGAATTTCGAACTTGAAGTCGATCCCTGATTTTTTGATCTTTAGCTCGTGTTTGTTGGTTCAACATAGAACTGACCATCGATTGTCGGCGTTAAGTTCTCATTTACGACGCGTTGTCCGGCGTGGTGTTGTTGAGTTATCCTTAAGAATATTTTATTAAGAAGCAGTTTATACTCGTATACTTTTCGGAGTATTAAGAAGCAGTTTATACTCGTATACTTTTCGGAGTATTAATTCTTTCATTGCAACGCATTGATAGGCGTTGACCTAGGGTTACGTGTTGACCGGCGTTGACCTTAGGGTTTCGAACGTCGTACGTTGACTTTTTGATCGTAACGCGTTGACTGGCGTTGACCTAGGGTTACGCGTTGACCGACGTTGACCTTAGGGTTTTGAACGTCGTACGTTGACTTTTTGATCGTAACGCGTTGACTGGCGTTGACCTAGGATTACGCGTTGACCGACGTTGACCTTAGGGTTTTGAACGGCGTACGTTGACTTTTTGATCGCAACGCGTTGACTGGCGTTGACCTAGGGTTACGCGTTGACCGGCGTTGACCATAGCGTTTCGAATGTCGTCGGATGTTCAAGTCACGAGACCAACTAATGAAGCTGATGCGTCAGTGACTCTCGTATTTATAGGATTTTTGGCAAACCCTCAGCCATCAACGGGTTTGATAAGCCTTTACCGACTACCGTTTGAGTCGGGCTAGCATGCGGATTGTCTAAATCCGTTCCGCATGTGATGTTGTGCTAAGAGAATTAACGCTCTTAATGCTACGATATTAAATACGTAGACTTCGTCTTTCTCACGGGAATAGACTACCCGGCGACGCGTGTTAGGCGTTGACTTTAGGATTTTTGGCTAACCCCCAGGCTTCAACGGATTTGATTAGCCTTTACCGACTATCGTTTGAGTCGGGCTAGCATGCGGATTGTCTAAATCCGTTCCGCATGTAACGTTGTGCTAAGAGAGTGAATTCTCTTAGACTTGGCGCTACGACTTCGAATACGTAGACTTCGCCATTGTTACGGGAATAGACTACCCGACAACGTGTATTAGACACTGATTTATCCCTACTTAGGCTTCGGGATAAAATACCCCAGAATCGAGCTCTGGTGTCTTTTTCTACGGAGCAAGACTAAACCGGCGGCGCGTGTTAGGCGTCGGCATATCCTTTCTTAGGATTCAGGATAAAATTCCACATGCGTGTAAGGTATGGATTTTGGTGTTATTAATAACAACCTGCCACAACGTTGAATATGTGAACGGGTGTTCTTTTTGACGGTTAAGAACTAACCGGCAGCGCGGTTTAAGCGCAGACTTATTCTTGCTTAGGTTTCAGGATAGAATACCCCAGAATCGAACTCTGGTGCCTTTTTCTACGGAAAAAGACTAAACCGGCAGCGCGTGTTAGGCGCAGACTTATCCCTGCTTAGGATTCAGGATAAACTTCCTAGGATGAATCCTAGATTGATAAATTTTGGAAAAGATCGGTGCGGGAAAGGAAGAATTTTATATTCTATTTCCCGGTCTTCTTTTAGGGTGAAGGCGAACCCGAACACAAGGAAGGAAGAATTTTATATTCTATTCATTGATTCTGGAAAGGAAGAATTTTATATTTTATTTTCTGATTCTGGAAAGGAAGAATTTTATATTCTATTTCTAGCGCAAAAGAAACTAGAAGTGGGATCTCCACTCCGAGAATCTGGAAAATTTAGATAAACTTACCTTTTATAGGATTGGTTATCTAATCTGAAAATGAGTTTTTCGTTTATCGAAATGAAATTTCAACTTAGGTTATGACCATGGGAAGGCTTAACCAAAGAGAAAAAGAAGGGAGTTCTTTCGTTTATCGAAAGGGGACTCTAAACTGAAAGTAAACCTCTTGTTTATGGAAAGAGTCAAGAGGGCCGAAAAGACACTTTTGGTGGACTCACTGTCAATTAAAATTGATCAGTAAGGGATTTTGGTGGTGAAAATGATTTTGGGTTATCCTCTAGAATGTTAAGCGTAATATTCTTCAAGGAACTTCCCGATAAATGAGTTATCCTGAATGTACTAGGGATAGTACTTTTTCAGGAACTTCCCATTTATTGGCATTAATTGCCTGGTGCCTTCTTGAGTAATCAGGCGATATGCGCCGTTTGAGTAGACCGTGTCTATCACAAACGGTCCTTCTCATTTGGGTTCAAATTTACCTTTCTTCTTGGAGTTGAGGATTATCGGTCGGCGGGCAGCGAGGACCAGATCTCCTTCCTTGAAGCTTCTCTGTCGGACTCTTTTGTTAAAAGTCCTAGATATTCTGGCTTGATAAAACTCAATGTGTTGTTGAGCTTCTAACCGCTTTTCATCCAACCTTTCGAGTTCTTCGAGACGTTTTTGATGTTGTTCTTCCGTCGTCATCTCGGTTGCGAGAGCGATCCGAAGGGATGGGATTTGAATCTCCAATGGTAGCACAGCTTCACATCCGTATACCAACGAATATGGGGTGGCTCCTGTAGGTGTGCGTATGGTGGTGCGATAAGCCCAGAGTGCTTCACCGAGTTTATCGTCCCAGTCTCGTTTATTGGTCTTCACGAGCTTTGACAGGATTTTAATAATCGTCTTGTTAAACGCCTCAGCTAATCCATTCGCAGCGGGATAATAAGTTGTTGATGAAACATCTTGAATTTTGAACTTGTCACAAAACTTGACGAAGGCGTTGCTTATGAACTGTGGGCCGTTGTCATGAATGATCCGTCTCGGCACGCCGTGTCGGTATATGACATGATGTTTGATGAAATTAATAACGTTGTTCGTCTTCACTTCTCTAAACGGGATTGCTTCAGCCCACTTTGAAAAGTAATCCGTGATTGCGAGGATGAATCGATCACCTTTGACTGAAGGGGGAAAAATAGGACCGACGATGTCCATGCCCCATGTCTCGAACGGCCAAGACGTGGTTGACGTGTGCAACTGCTCTGGCGGTTGATGCATGTAATTCGCATGTATTTGACATGCATGACACTCTCGGGCGTATTCGATCGCGTCGCGAACCATTATTGACCAAAAATATACCATTCTCCTGATGCGATCATACAGTTTGGGACCAGGCTGATGCGCACCACATTCTCCTTCGTGTGCTTCCTTGAGAACTTCTTCTGCTTCTTTGTTCGAAAGGCATCGGAGTAATAAACCATCGTACCCTCTACGGTATAACATATGGGTCTCGGTATTATAGAAGAATCTTGGTGCTCTTTGGCGGATTGATTCTCTTTCTTTTACATCCTCTGGCAAAATACCATACTGGACGTAGTCAATGATGGGAAAACGCCAATCTCGGGACTCAGACCCAATTCGAGTTGAGTTCACCTCCTTGGCGCTTATGTCTCTATCATCTTCCTCTTCAATATCCATATCGTATATGGGTATGCAGAGTTGATGCGTCCTTACTGTGACCAACAACTCAGTTTCGGGAGGCTGCGCAAGTGATACTGCTAGTGCTGCCAGTGCATCCGCATAAGCGTTCTGGAGACGAGGGATGTATTAAATAAAGAATTCTTCAAAAGATTCTGCCATTTTGATGGCTTCCTGGTGGTACGGGATCAGGTCCTGGTTCCTGACTTCATACTCTCCACGGACTTGGTTGACTATCAATTGAGAATCCCCAAAAGCTTCGAGATATTCGACCCCCAGCTCTTTGGCGAAACTGAGTCCAATGAGAAGCGCGTTGTACTCGGATACGTTATTGGAGTACGGACTAGTCAATGAATAAGCTCGAGGCATCACATGCTTCCCCGGGGAGATTAGGACAACCCCAACCCCGGAGGAAACTGTAGAACCTCCCGGGGTTATTACCCTATTAACTGCCCTCGAAGCACCATCGAAATATAATTACCATACTTGCTGGTGCGACGTAGTGTTAACCTCGTGGGTTTCATCCGGCAAGTCATCATATACTTCTGCCGTATCTGTGGTCGGGTTTGCCACCAAAAGATCGCAAATTGCTTGTCCTTTGATCGACTTCTGCTGTTTGAAGTGCAAATCATATTGGGACAAGAGAAGGGCCCATTTCGCTAACCGCCAATTCATAGAGACCGGTTGCGTCATAAATACCCATACTGGATTAACGTTGGAAATGACGTAAATCGTCTGTCCAACCAAGTAATGTCGTATCTTTTGCATTGCGAATACTAATGTAAGGCATTCTTTCTCAATCATCGGATATCGAGACTCGGCTCCTATCAAGGTCCGACTTAGATAATAGACTGCCTGTTCGTGACCATCGAGTGGTTCATCGCCTTGAGATAAATCAAGAACGGTCTACCTGATTTTGGTGCAACGAGAACAGGAGGATTCGTCAGATATGTTTTGATATCTTCGAATGCTTTTTGGCAGGCGTCGTCCCAAATAAATGACACCCCTTTCTTATTTAATTTAGAGAACGGTTAGCACTTCCCAGAAAGATTTGAGATGAACCGCCGGATGTAAGCTAACCGCCATTGCAGTCCTCTGAGCTCTCTCAGATTTCTAGGGGGTTGCAGCTCATGTATCGCCTTCACCTTGTCAGGATCGATATGTATTCCTTTAGTGGTGACGACGAATCCAAGAAATTTTCTGCTGGACATTCCAAGGAAGGATTTAGTAGGGTTCATCTTCAACTGATGGCTCCGCATGAGATCGAACATCGTCTTCAGGTCCTTGATGTGATCTTCTTTGTTGCGGCTTTTTACAACCAAATCATCGACGTAGCATTCGACCGTTTTCCTGAGATGTTCTTGGAAAATCTTAGTCATTGCTCGTTGGTACGTGGCGCCTGCATTCTTTAGACCGAAAGGCATCACGGTGTAGCAAAAGACACCGAGGGGCGTTCTGAACGCTGTATGCTTCTCGTCATCTGGGTGCATCTTGATTTGGTTATATCCTAAAAAACCATCCATGAAAGACATTCTCTCAAATCCACATGTATTGTCGATAATGACATCTGTGATTGGGAGAGGAAAGTCGTCTTTCGGACATGCCGTGTTCAGGTCCCTACAATATTGGATAGCCAGTCTGGATGTTGTTCCTCTCGGATAAATCCTGATTCGATTAATTTCTTAACCTCTGCCTCGATAGCTTCCATTATCTGCGGACGAAACCGTCTTTGCTGTTGTTTGACAGGTTTGGCATCCGGCTTGATATCGAGGCGGTGCATTGTCACATTAGGGTCGAGCCTTGGCATGTCTTCATAGTTCCAAGCGAAGACGTCAATATACTCCCTGATGAGAGAAATTAACTCCTCCTTCTCATTTGGGGGAAGACTATCGCTGATGAATATAGGCTTTGGGTTGGACTCATCACCCATGTTAACTTGGACTATTTTATCTTCAGTGGGCGGTTCTCTTTGTTCGAACCTATCGCCATACTGCATATTCAGGTGATGAACCCACGGGTCTTCCCACGTTGGCATTTGATCGTCGTCTTCCATTGTGGACGGATCAGCTGTAGCCATGTTCGCCATTAGGGCTTTGAAAGCTTCCCCCAGACTGGTATCAGAATCCCATTCTGAGGCATCTGGCGAATTTCCATTTTTGTATTGCTTAGATGATTGGTCATTAATTAACCAGCAGCATTCGTCTTCTGAAGAAGATTCATACCCTAAACCTCGTCCGTATTTATAATAATCATCGGGTTTCCCTTTTGGTACATATGCCGCTTTGGCTGGAACACGAGGACCTCGATCGAAGTATAGACCTTCTCCGAGTGTGAAATCATATCCCTGCTTTTCCATGAGCTTGCGCGCTTCTGGACTATACTTAGATAAATGCCGACCAGGTTTGTCATCATCTTCATCTTCACTTAGGAAATGATCTGGCAACGGAGAGCTTTTTCCTTTACCATAAATTACTTCTTTTGCACCTCCTATCTTGTTCGGGATGATCATGGCGCCCTGGACCGATGGTTCTGTATCAGATTCGTTACCATAAAGGAGAGAATCAGTGAAATAATTCTCATACCCTTTGAATGGTTGTTTATCCGCGACCACCGTCCTAACCTTATTGTCAGTGTCGACATATTTCAAACACTGATGGAGAGTTGAGGGGATTATAACGTTACTATGGATCCAAGGCCGACCCAATAGTAAGTTATATGAAGTTTCGGCATCGATCACATAACATGTGACTTCTGTCTTCAAATCTCCCATTTGACACTTTACCCGGATTTTACCCAAGGGTCTTGACCCGCTAGTGTTGAATCCATAGATAACAGTGCCCGTGGACGCCAACTTGCTAACTGGGATGCCGAGGAAATGCATCAAGTGAAGCGGCATAATACTCACAGCAGAATCTGGATCCACTTGGATTCAGTTGACTTTGCTGGAGCCAATGTAACCGATGAAATATAGCGGTCGATCGTGGTTCGAATTCTTCGTCTGCATATCATCTTTGGTGAAAGTAATGCAGGGAAGGTTCTTAGTCGCTATATTGCAGTGTTGACTCAGCGGTTCTGGCCCTTCAGGCACCGGTTTGATTTGAGTCAGAAACACCTCTGAATTGGCCAAAGCTTCTTGCAAGGCCTCCCTGGTTTCCTTGGACAACCGCAGCAACTCATACAGCGTTATCCTTGCTGGAATGTTGGCTAATTGAGCCATTATATCGAAGACTTGCGGAGTTTTCGAGCTTTCCGGTTTGTCTCTTCCAATCGGGCGACTGAAACGAGACTGTTTCGGATTCTGAACCTCCTGGAGATTCTTCTCTTTCGGTTTATTCACTGGCTATTGTCGAGCCAATGCGCCCGGTGTAGGACTCGTAATCACCCCCATCTCCGTGAGAGTTTTGGCTGGTCCCCGTTTATTCATCCCCTGCTCACTAGGCGGTGGATAATTGTAGTGATACTCATTTCCGCTTCTAGTGGCAAAGACTTCTTGTTATTCTTCGGAGAGCGGGAAAGTAGGAGCTTCATCGCCATCCTCCTCGGAGATTGCGGATGTAGCATTGCAGGACTTGCCTTTGCCCTTTCTTCTTGAGGAAGTCGCCCACTGTTCATCTTCAATGAGATCGGGATGAACCCAGAGGATTTCACCGTTTGGGGCTGTGTGTGGCACAAGTCCTTTTTGGCGCTGTCCATGTGGGTCATCGTTCACTGTCTTCATTCCTACTTTGGTGATGCGCTCTGGCTTGAACCATGTCGTGGGCACCGATCCAAAGCTGATTGACACCGCATTTGCTCTAACATTTTTGGACGGCTTCGGGGTTATGACGCCTACATCAATTAGCGCTTGGATCTTGTCCTTGAGGTGGTAGCACGACTTGGTAGGATGATGGACTGCTCTATGGTATGCGTAATACTTCGGATCCGTCACTTTGCTAGCCCCTTCTTGATCGACGATCGCTGGCAGCTGGATTTTGTTATTCTCCAACAGGTACTTAAAAATGCCGGGAACTTCGTCATCCTTGAAGGAGTACACTTTAGGAAACCTCGGCTCTGAAGATTTCTGCTTCTGAGGCCGTTGTTGCCATTGTCCCTGGTGCTTGTTGCTGCGGCTGTTGCTGAGGTTGCAATTGGAAAGTTTGATTAGCATCAACTGCATTAGCATGTGCCTTACCTTTCCCTCGTGGGACGAAATTTTGCTGCGGAGCATTATTCGCCTGTTGGCCTCTTTCCGCCTTCTTCCTTCTGAGGAACCGCTCGGCTTACTCTCCTCGGACTTTCAAATCCTTCCAGGTTTTGGACGGTGCTGTCCCCATTGCTTCCAACACGTCCAGTGCGAGGTTGTTGTGGCAAGTCTGGAGAATAAACTCCTCAGTGATCGGGTCCCGGCAATTCATCGCCTTGTTCCGGAACCTCTTGACGAAGGTGTCAATCAATTCCCCGTCTTTCTGTTTCTCGTCAAGCAATGACCCGATGGATATCTCTGTGTCGTCATCGAAGAAATTGGCGAGGAATTTAGTTTCCATGTCATCCCAGCTATTCACGCTTCCTGGCTTGAGACGGCGATACCAGTCGAAGGCGGCTTCACGAAGAGTGCCAACGAAGGACCGTACCATCAGAGGCTCATTACCAGAGATAACCCCCAGGTGCGATTTGAAGTAAATCAAATGCTGAGTGGGTGAACCCATCCCATTAAACGGCGTGAAGTTAATTAGATTGAACTTCGCCAGATATGGGATCGATTCCCATTCTCTTGGGTATGGACAAGGAATGCATGTTTTCTTTATCTCTTGAGCGGAAATCAATGTATTGATTTTGCTATCGAGGTTCTTGATCTTCAAGTTTTCACCTGTGTTTTCGCTAGCATTCTCATTACCACCTCCTGCATTGACGGGGGATTATTGGCATTATGAGTCTCATTAGCATTTGTGTCCTCATCTTCCAGATTAACCTGGTTACGACGACTTGGCTCGCCTTGCTGGTTCGTCAATGCTTGGATTTGTTGGTCATGCATTTCTCTCATGTTCTGCATGGCCATCTGCATTTCGAACCTGAAGGCCTCCTGTTTTTTAGCCATGGCCTCTTCAAGCATCTTGGCCACTTGTTCCGCACTTATCATAAGTGCCTCGTAGGATTGTCCCTCGCTGGATACCGTATTATCTGATGCAACCACGGAGTCGGTATCAGATTCTTCATCTTCTAAAAGTAGTCTTGTCCAAACTCTACCATAAGTTGCTCGCTTGATGGTTCCGGACTGTAGACGGGTTCTAGGCCGGGATGCTTTCAGAATCGACTCGAGATTATCCCGTGCCGATGTCCCCTTGCTGGTCATATTGGTGGTGATCCTCGAAAATTCTCCATCTTCGACTACTCTTCTTCTTCGTCGGAAACGCCTAGGTCTTGGTTCTGGCGTTTCGGCACTGAGCCTTTCGAAAACCGAAACTCTTTCAGGGACCGCCTTGATGCAGTTGCACTCAGACAATACTGCCCGAATGAGTTTGGAACAGGGACATTGAGTTTCCTGTTCTCGGGGACTCCGCATGATAGTACAACTTGTCTGCTTGAAGGTCGGAGTAACCTATCGTGTGTTGGCACGACTTCTCAGGTATAACATTATCGTCATCAGATGATAATGTTTCCTTCTGAGGGTGAACTGCCTTCTTTGGGCTTTCAAAAGTTACACGCCTCGAAACATGCCTTTGTGGGCGTGAGTTCTCAGCGGGCTCCTGGACTTCAATGCGCAAATTGGTGCGCGTAGCTGCCCTGATTTCTTTGTCATGTTGGAGGTGACGGCGACCCCCAGTGTGTTGAGTCGTTCTGGGCTTCTTCATCGGGCCCAAACGATATTGAACAGGAGCTTTGCATCGTCCATCAGGAAGTGACCGAGGCGCTCCAAAACTGGCTTCTTCCTTCGGGATGATTCTGCATGATCTCCCGGAGAAGCTATTGGAATTATCGGCGACTTTGGTTGATTCGCCGGAGGTTGACCTTGCTTCGAAGGCTGCAACAATTTTGCCTTAGCCTGAATCGCCGCTTCAGACTTAAGCTTCCATACTTGGCGGGTTGGTGGCGGCTTCTTGGCCACGTCCTTCTGCAGTCTTCTACAGGCTTCTTGGACTTGAGCCCGTGCCTGCGCTGACAGTGCGCGGCGCTTGCGAATGCGCTCTTCGAGTGTCGAACGATTCCGTTTGACACGGACCC
>NC_033795.1:75792501-75870523 GCF_001876935.1 Asparagus officinalis | reverse complement strand
GATCCGGACGAGGATGACAAATACTCCTCGAACTTTTGCTGGTCGAATTTATACTCGACCTACTCCTCGACCGGGATCGAGATCCGCGGCTGCGACGCATCGATCTCGGCAGCGAGATCGGTGGCTCCCACTGTGGTCGCCAGATTGTTCGCGGGAAAAATTGTGTTCTTCATTGATGTCATTGTTCTCTCAAGTAATTGCTTTTTTATTACAAAAGATCCGGTCTTTTAATAAGATCCGGTTACAACGAAATCAAAAAAAAAAAAAAAGATTACAACTTTCCTTTCGAACAAATCACGAGCTCCTGTTTTGCGGTCACTCGCTTTTGTGGGTTCTTTGCCAACGCCGGGGTTAATCCGTGGACCACCGCGCGATCTAGATCCGGTCGAATCTACATGATTTGACGGATGTTATCTCACTAAGGAAATAACAGCCGGGGGGTACTATTTCACCAAGGAAATAATAGCCATTAGTTCTCGGGATCAAAGGCCAAGCTTTGATCCGGAGTATTACTTCGTGTAGATCTCAGATCCGATTTCTCTCTCTCGAACTCCTGCCTTTTGTGACGTGGTTGCTCGCCAAAAACCAGATCTGAATGTCCAAGTCTTCAAGTCTTCAAAACTCCAAGCTCAGTTCTTAATTCGGCAGAGTTTCGGCTCCAAAAGTTCCAACCTCCCACAAATGATCCATGCCCCTCTATTTATAGGCACTCAGAACTGTGCCCGGGCACAGATCTGGCCGGCCACCTAGAGGTGGCTCGGCTTTGGCCGAGCCCTCCAGGTGTTGTGTCCGTTGTCCGGTTTTGCGCTTCGTTGTTGATCCGGACTCTGATTTGACAGTCCGAATCCCAATATGATAGTAAATCCGCCTCGGTGTTTGAGTTCAAATCCGTTCTATGGTTGGATGACTCGTTGACTCACCGCACTGTTAGCTCGATTCTGCACGCGAGTGGATCTATTCCGTTGTTTGCGTGCGGTTCGTTAGCCTCGTCACCTCGTTAATCCAATTCGTCGCGTGTCACTTGGCTTCGGTATTGCGGACTAACGCTCGCGTTTAGATACGTCACCCGATGGTTCGTTGATTTGTCGAATCACCGTGCTGAGCTGTGTTAAGGGACCTATAAGCAATTTTATACGCCTACAATGTATAATTTATTATGTGTGCATAAAAATGATGATGTTTTAGCACAAATAATAATTTCATATGTGAACATCAAATTCTATAATTTTTACGAGCATTAATCCATAATTTTTTGTCGATTATGATTCTTTTTGAATGAAATCAAATTTATTACGGTGCATTAATTTTTTTTTATTTTCATGAGCTATAATTTATTTTTTATCTATTTTTGTTTCTTTCCAGTGAATAAAATTTAATATGAGTATAAAAGGCATGATTATTATGTGCTGTAACCCATGATAGATTCAAGTTTTGTTTGTTTGAAACAAAAGCAAAGTTATTATATGTATAAAAGTTATGATTCTAATCAGTGAAAAATTATTATATGTACATAAAAATTATAATTTTAATGAGCTATAACCCACAATTTTTAGCAATTTTTTTATTTTGAATTAATGTAAATTTATTACTTGTATATCAAATTTGTGAGTTCATGAGCTATAACCTATGAAATTTATCAATTTTTTATGTAAAAAATTCATAGTTTTCATTATATATAATTTATGATTTTTACAATTTTAGTTCATTTTGATTGAATTTAAATTTATTGTGAATACATCAAAATTTGTGATTTTCATGAGCTTTAATCATGATTTTTTTTATCAATTTTGGTTCGTTGTGAACAAATGTAAACTTATTATGTGCACATTACATTTTGTGATTTTCATGAAATATAATCCATAAATTTTGTCAATTTTATCCATTTTGAACGAATACAAAATTATTATGTGTATATCAAAATTCAAAGCTTTCATGAGCTATAATCCTTGATTTCTAACAAATTTTCTCCTTTTGAATGAATTCAAGTTTATAATTTGAGTATATCAAAATTTATAATTTTCATGATTTATAATTCATCATTTTTGAGAATTTTTTATCATTTTGAATGAATACAAATTTTATATGTGTACACCTAAATTTGTGATTTTTATGAGCATTAACCTACAATTATTATTAATTTTTTTCATTTCGGGCTAATGTAAATTAAATGTGACAATTTTTATGAGAAAAAACTTATGCATTTTGTCAAATTTGGTTCATTTTGAATGAATGGAAATTTCATGTGTTTTTATTCATTTGTCACAAAATTTGGTTCGTATATGCTTAAAAATTTATGATTTTCTTAAGCTATAACCCATAGTTTTTAATAATTTTTATTTTTCTTGAAAAAATATAATTTTTATATGTGTACATAAAATTTTGTGATTTTAATGAGCTATAACCCATAATTTTTATCAATTTTTGTTTATTTTGAGTGAATGCAAATTTATTTCGTGTCATTAAAAACTTATGAATTTTATGACATATAACCAATGATTTTTGTCAAATTTAGTTCGTTTTGAAGGAAAGCAGATTTATTGTGCGTACATAAAAAAATACTATTTTTATGAGATATAACTCATAAATTTTATCAATTTTTATTAGTATTGAGTGAATAAAAATTTCATATGTGACGTAAAGATCATGATTTTTATGAACTTTAACCCAATCTTTATCAATTTTGTCTCATTTAAAAAAATTATTATGTGCACATTAAATTTTGTGATTCCAACATATGCACATTAAATTTTGTGATTCCAACATATGCAAATTTATTATGTGTACATCAAAATTCACGATTTTCATGAGTCATAACCCATAGTTTTTTTTAATTCTTGTTTGCTGCAAACAAAAACAAATTTCATATGTGTTCGTCAAAATTTATAATTTTTTGGGCTACAATGTATTTTTTTCAATTTTAGTTCTGTAAAACCCTAAAAATTTGGAAAATAATTTTAAATAATAATAAATGAGTTTTAATATGGTTGGTGATCATTCTGGGATGAATGGTTCATATTGGAATCGATTTGAGATCGATTCGTAGTTTTAGCCTTGGTATCGCGAGTCTGCTGAAATCTATCGTATTTTTATTTTTAGTAAATTTTTTGTTAATCAGATGGACACAAAGTTTACACCATTGATCTTAGAATGCTGAGACCGTACTGTGGGTAAGGTTTCATTGCGTTCTGATGACGGAGACTGAAACCTAATTTTCAAGAATATTAAAAAAGTCCTATCTCCTCCAGATCTCGGAGAAAAAATCTAATTGGCGCAATCCGACGTCCATCTCGCTGGAACGACTGTCGAAACTCTCGTGGTAGAGTTTGATCAAGCCAAGTTTGAGGAGTCCATCTCCTCCAGATCCCTTAGCCCCAAGGCTATGCGCAAGATCCACAAAGTCTCCAAGGAGACTAAAGCTCCAACTGTTGCTCCTATGCCGAAGGAAGCCTTCTCCTTCAATCAAGAATGCTCGAACAGCCCCTCCTCCGAAGGAGTGGGCTCAGCTTCTGCCAAACTCGTCCACCGAGTTGAAGGCTCTGCGTTCGTGCCAAAGCGACGTTTCTCGGGTCACGAAAGGCCCATCGTGGCGACCAACTCTGTCGACGACATCGCTGCAAAGGCCTTAAAACAGGCCAACAAGAACGCTGCTCGACGAAGGAGGAGATCCCTATGACGAGCACATCTCCGTGAATGTCGATCTTCAAGTCAACACGATCTTCGTGTTTGTGAGCCTAAACGCGACCATGTGCCTTGCGTTTCTGCTTCAGAACGCAAGCCTTGCGTCTATGAGCCCAAACATAGGCTCTGTGTGAATAAGACTGAATGCAACCCTCAGTGGTGCATTGTACAGTCAAAACGCAGCCTTTAGGAGTACGTTCCATTAACTGAATGCAACTCTCAAGCATGCGTTTTAGAACCAAAAAGCAGATCTCGGGACTGTGTTTCACCAGCAAAACCTGAACCTCAGGCATGCGTTCGGGTAACAAAATCCAATACAGAACCTGATGTATACCGTGGAGCTTCGGGGCGCTGCCCCGAACCCCTGCCAGGGGGCGTCCCCTTCCCCCCCGAACCCACCGCCCAGGGGCGCGCTCGCCTGCCCTGGAGCCCCCCGCTCGCTGACCGGGCAGCGAGAGCCCCGACCGAATCTCTGCGCAACGCGATTAAATCGAGGGGCGGATATAAGAAGTTCATGGATTCAAGGCATCTCAACCATATCCACGCTCATCAGGAGCCAGTCCTGTCCAATCATAGACTGGGGGTTCCAGTTCAAACCTCACGGTCAGTGAGTAATTCTTCTCGAGTCTTTACAATAGACTTAAGAATGTTCATATCGAGAGAAAGACCGATGCAACAAGTCATTCGTTCATTCCAATGTGAACGACTGATTCCTACGGTCCTCTCAGGATGTCAATGCTGCTCATATGCGGCCAAACTGTTGGTGTTCGACCAATTTACGAACGTTGCTTTGCCTAACCAACGACGATGTTCTCACAGGAAGAAGTCTCCAAAGACCAAATATCTTGGGGTCACTATCAATGTGATCGGTAGAGGAAAAGCCTCAGGCCCTAGTTCCGATGACTCTGAGACAAGTCGTTCACCGACCGTCATAGAAATCGCTAACGAGTTTGAAGGAATCTACCAACGCACTCGGACGCGAACATGAGCCATTCCCCCTGTCAACTATCAGAGGTTAGCCACAGGAACTAATTCTGATGATGAACACTCAGCCATTGCGGAGTCTCAATCATCAAGCTCTTTCATTGGGCATGAGAGCTTCACCCACATGGCAGAACATTCTGAAGAACTTTCAAAGAGGGTTGCTGAGCAAGACGTCATGCTCAAATCACAACAGAAGACCCTTAATGAACTCATGGCCCTGTTGACTCAACTCGTCGCAGACAAGGCCAAATCTCAGAAGACAGATTCGCCACCTAGGCAAGAATCTTCCAGGAGAGAAAAAGCGTATTCATCCCGACCTCACACAAGCAAAGGGAAGGGAAAAGTGGTTGATGACACGACTTCTGACCAAGAAGCCCACAACCTAGAATCTTCCTCTGATGAAGGAAGAGAGACGGAGAACGAGCAGAATCTCCAGTCTGTCAAAGTGGAAGAATTGGAAGCCCACCTCAATGCCATTTCTAACAGAAGTGAGCTCCAAGATGAGGGAGTTACCAGGCCCTATCCTGCCGAATGGGATGCAGCCCCTTATCCTCCAAAGTTCGAAGTCCTGACGCTACAAACTTTTGATGGCACGGGATCACCGAACCAACATATCTATCATTTCAAGTCACAGACTGGGAATGTGATATCAAACGACGCCATACTGGCTCGATTGTTCATTGGCACCCTCAAGGGAGTTGCATTTGAATGGTTTAGAAAACTGCCTACGGGATGTATCCAAAAGTAGGCGGATCTAGAGAGACTCTTCCTATCAAGATTCTTTGAAGAAGATACAGAAGTCTCCATCTATAGCCTTCTCGCTACTAAGCAGAAGAAGAGGGAGTCCGTCAAAGCTTTCGTCCAGAGGTTCCGAAGCATGGCTCTTCGATGCCCAACAGGTATGACACAGTCTACCTTAGTGGAGACCTGTCGACACAATTTGCAAACCGACCTCCTAGCCCGAATAGGAGTTACAGAATGCCGTTCCTGGAGACAACTAATCTCTCAAGGCGAACATGCTCAAAAGATTATTGCCAGGATCAAAGCTGAAGAACAAAGTAAGCAGGATCAACCTGAACGATTGGACCAAGCTCAATCTTCTCAGTCAGAAGGGGAAGATACCACGATCACTAAAGCTAATCCTCTTCAGTAGGATGGCAGGTCCAACAACTATCACGTTAACAATTACCTCTAATAGTCAAACTCGTTAGATAATGGCCCACTAGGCGATGTGCCATGCCTATCCTTTTTTCCCCCTGCACTTATTCAAGACTGGGGATTGATTTATTTGTAGTTCGTTGGATTATGAGCAATAAATTTTCTAACTTGTCATGTTCAATAGAACACCTCTGTCAACCACGAAATCCACCAAAACTATTATGTTAACAGTTACCTCTGATAGTTCATTTCCTCTAAATTTCCCCACCAATCCTCTTCAAGTAGGATGGCGGGTCCATCAAAACTATCACGTTAACAGTTATCTCTGATAGTCCATTTTCTCCAAATTCCCCCACCAATCCTCTTCAAGTAGGATGGCGGGTCCATCAAAACTATCATGTTAACAGTTACCTATGATAGTCAATTTCCTTCAAATTCCCCCACCAATCCTCTTCAAGTAGGATGGCGGGTCCACCAAAACTATCATGTTAATGATTACCTCTGATAGTCCATTTTCTCTAAATTACCCCACCAATCCTCTTCAATAGGATGGTGGGTCCACCAAAACTATCACGTTAATGATCACCTCTAATAGTCTATTCTCTCCAAATCCTCCTGCCAATCCTCTTCAATAGGATGGCAGGTCCACAAAACTATCACGTTAACATTTACCTCTGATAGTCCATCAACTTGCCAATCTTCTTCAAGTAGGATGGCGGGTCCATAAAACTATCACGTTAACAGTTACCTCTGATAGTCAAACTCATCAAATAATGGCCTACCAGGTGATGTGCCTCTATTCCGACTTCATGGATAGTGCCTCACTAGGTGATGTGCCTTGTCTACCTCTTGTTATTCCCTTGTTAAGTCTTAATCAAGACTGGGGGTTGGTTACTTAGAATCCACTGGATTAAGAGCAACGAATCTTTCACATCGTCGAGATAACATTACACTTCTGACGATCATCACCCACAGAGTATGAATGCAGCTTGCATCACTCCCAATTTGTCATGTTAACAATGCACCTCTGATAATCAACTTATCAATCCTTATCAATAGGATGATAGGTCCTTAAAATTGCTCAAATCGCAATCTTCACCAGCAAGACACTAAGTCTTCAAAATCTTATTCAAATCACAAGTATCAGAACTCATCGTTCCTGATGATAAACTCACCTAGCAATTCTCCCCAGCTAGATGCTAATTCCTAAAATCTTGTGCAAGTCACAAGTACACATCTTCTTGTCACGTTAACACCATACCTCTGACAATCTACTTATCAATCCTCGTCAATAGGATGATAAGTCCACAAAGTTGCTCTGATCACAACATATTCTCTTGTCATGTTAACACCATACCTCTGACAATCTACTTATCAATCCTCGTCAATAGGATGATAAGTCCACAAAGTTGCTCTGATCGTAACATATTTGTAGGCATCAAAAAATGCTGAAAGATATCCAAATACAGCTCAAGAGGAAATCATCCAAAAAGGCAGAAGAACACAAGTTTGGGATGTCTCGCATGCGAGACAGTCTTTACTGTCTCGCCAGGCGAGACAGCATTCTCTGTCTCGCCCGCGAGACAGCATTCTCTGTCTCGCCCATGAGACAGTTTTCAAAGAAGTTAGAAACCACATTATAATCGCCGACACGTGGCCACCAACTGTTCAAGAACGTGGGGAACGTCGTGGGCGAGAATCACGTTGATAACTGCCAGAATAACGGAGTTTAAAACGTGGGAAGACAGTTACAGCAAGAAACTGTCAAGAATATTCGTTTTCCAAGACAGTATTTACTGTCTCGCTGGGCGAGACAGCAAATTTACTGTCTCGCTGGGCGAGACAGCAAACACTGTCTCGGCCAGCGAGACAGCAAACGCAAGAAGAACGACTATCTTACTTCGATAAGATATCGTTTCAAGTTCTCACTTCGATAAACGAAGTCAGAATCATAAACCCCTCACGATTCGATCAGAATCTGTGATTTGGTGGTTCACGGGCTAACGCACCCTCGGCATAGGCAAAGATCCCACGCAAGCAGTGATCCAAACAACGATCCTGCGTTTGTTTCTCAAGAGTTGTAATTTTCATTTTGTTGTGTAAAAGAAGTCTTATAAAAAGGCTATCTCTTTTTTTGAATTTATTGTAATCGACCGAAGATATTGAATTCCATGACAAAACCAACTTTTGACGCAAACACTCTGGCGACCACAGTGGGAGCCAACGGTCTCGCTGCCGAGACCGTCGTGTCGCAACCGATCAAGATTCCAGTTGAATCCATGGTCGAATACGAATTCGACCAAACCAAGTTTGAGGAATATCTCTCATCATCCTCTTCAAGATCTTTATTATCTCGCAAGTACAAGAGGATCTCACAATTGAGGAAGACTTATATGCCAAAGAAGGCACAAAATGAAGACTCTCACTTGATTGTTGCTGAGAATTTCCCTCGCAACACCTCTGCTCACAATGGCTCTTATCTAGTTAAAGAGTCATCGAATCAAAGCCCGTCGGCATTGATGAAAAGAGCTCGTCAGAGACAACGCCAACGCCGCGCTCGCCAAATGGCTAAGGCCTTGGAACAAACCGACGGGGTTCGTTACCACGCGGACCTAGAGTCGAGGAGACATCGAGTGGTTCTGTTGTCTCAACAACCAATCACTCGTACCTCTGCTAAAACAACGACGGAGGAATGGACTATTGTCAAAAAGACTCGTTCGACCCTCAAAGAACGTATTTGAATTTATTGTAATCGACCGAAGATATAATGAATTCCATGACAAAACCAACTTTTGAACAAAACAATATTCTCTTGTCATGTTAACACCATACCTCTGACAATCTACTTATCAATCCTCTTCAATAGGATGATAAGTCCATAAAGTTGCTCCAATCGCAACACATTCTCTTGTCATGTTAACGCCATACCTCTGATAATCTACTTATCAATCCTCGTCAATAGGATGATAAGTCCACAAAGTTGCTCTGATCGTAACATGTTCTCTTGTCATGTTAACACCATACCTCTGACAATTCACTTATCAATCATCTTCAATAGGATGATAAGTCCATAAAGTTGCTCCAATCGCAACACAAAAACCTGTCAAGTTAACATCATACCTCTAACAACCAAATCAACTTATCGACTCTCTTCAATAGATCGATAGGTCCTCAAAATTGCCCTGATCGTAATATTCTTCCTGTCACGTTAACATCACACCTCTGACAACCAAATCAACTTATCGACTCTCTTCAATAGAGCGATAGGTCCTCAAAATTGTCCTGATCGTAATATTCTTCCTGTCACGTTAACATTACACCTCTGACGACCAAAACCAACTTATCGACTCTCCTTAATAGAGCGATAGGTCTGCTTACCCGTCAAGTTAACATCACACCTCTGACGACCAAATTAACTTATCGACTCTCTTCAATAGTACGATAGGTCCATAAAATACTGTTAGGTTAACATCGCACCTCTAACAGTCAAACCCCCTAATGAGTTTGCTAATCATTTTTCAACAAGAATAGCAAGTTTTCATTATAAAATCCCCAGAGGATTAAAGATTTTCTGGAATTATCCTAGGGATAGTGAAGAAAATTTCTGAATTTCACTCTAAGTGAAAATTCATGTCAAGTTAATACTACACCTCTGACCCTTTCAACTTTCTTTCAGTGCTTCAAGTAACACAGGAAGAAACAGCGACGAAGCCTACGTATTCAACATCGTAGCACCAAAAATCCATGCCTTTCACGCACGAGGGACTTTATCTCAATCCCTAATTAGAGATAAGTCTGCATCTAATACATGCTGCCGGGTAGCCTATTCCCACAATAATGGCGAAGCCTACGTATTCAATATCATAGCAGGCCGTTATTAACGCCAAAATCCATGCTTTACACGCATGAGGGACTTTATCTCGATCCCTAATTAGAGATAAGCCTACGCCTAACACGCGTTGTCGGTTTGTCTTTTCCCGTGAAAATGACAAAGTCTATGTATTCAAAATCATAGCATTAAGTCTAAGAGAGTTCATTCTCTTAGCACAACGTTACATGTGGAACGGACTTAGACAATCCACATGCTAGCCCGACTCAAACGGTAGTCGGTAAAGGCTTATCAAATCCGTTGATGGCTGAGGGTTTGCCAAAAATCCTATGCACGTTTGCAGGCCCATCAGCTTAATGGAAGTGAGCCGAGACTTAAAACAGATGACCAAAAGACAAGTCTCAAAGACTTAGTCAAAAATGCACGGAAGCCACTTCCATGTCTTAAGTCAAAACGTTGAGGTCAGACCCGCGATGCAAAAACCAAACGCCGAGGTCACACCCGTGTTCCAAATTCAACATGCAAGGGTGAGACCCGCGTCTCAAGTTCAAAACGTAGGGATACACCCCAACATTCCAGAAGTAGGATTATGGCGCATACCTTCACACAGGTCCTACATGGCAAATCCCTTCAACCAAGATACCTTCGAAGCGAGTGCAGAGAACGACTCCTTTACAACAAGGAATCAACAGCTCCAGGATCAGAGTTGAGATCCAAAGTATTGCGAAAATTCGTCCCAGTCAACCACGAACTTTCGAAAACTTTGGAGGGGGTTCTGTAGGCTATCTAAAAATCACAATAGATAGTTTATTCCCCATCAAACACCGATGATGGAAGTTACAATCTGACGACTTCCAAAAGGCTACAATTTGAAGACTTTCACGTAGATCGTTGAAGGTTACAATCTGACGACCTTTACGACAACTGATGAGAGCTCTAGTTCAACAGCATTCACAATCAACATCGGGAGTTACAATCTGACGACTCTCATATTCTCAAGGAGCCAAGACGAAGATTACAAGACAACGATCTTTGCAATGCTCTGACAGAAAGAGACTACAAATCGACGGTCTATTCAAACTAAGACGTAGAAGTCCTCCCCGCGTAACAGCATCAAGACGCACCGTGTTCATAGCCACGAACGCAGCTCAAGCGCAGCCTCCAAAGCTGCCAACGCAGCTTCTATCCGCTGGCAAAACGCAGCTCTTAAATGCCTGCCACGCAAACTTCTAAACAAGCTGCTAACGCAAAGCTTCCATCCGCTGCCAAACGCAGCTTCCATCCGCTGCAAACGCAGCTTCCAAGCCGCTAAACACAGTTCCAACAAGATGCCAACAGCAGCTTCTAGCCACTGCATCCGAGCTTTCAGACACCGCGTTTCAAGCTTCCAGACACTGCGTTTGAACGCAGAATTCACACCAGAACGCGGATTTTGCATTTGACTCGTTCAAACACGAGCTGAACAGTTTCAAAACCGTTTTCCACGATCTGAGGGGATCACAACTCCACTCAGGAGTGATTTAAAGGGCGGTTACATCCCTGTAGGCTGTCTAAAAATCACAATAGATAGCTGATCCCCATCAAAACACCGATGATGGAAGTTACACTCTGACGACTTCCAGAAGGTTACAATTTGAAGACTTTCATATAGATCGCTAAAGGTTACAATCTGACGACCTTCACGACAACTGATGGAAACTCTAATCAAACAGCCTTCATAATCAACATCGGGAGTTACAATCTGACGACTCTCACATATCAGAGAGCTAAAGCAAAGATTACAAAATGACGATCTTTGCAACGCTTTGACAGAAAGAGACTACAAATCAACGGTCTCTTCAAATCAAGTTGCGGAAGTCCTCCCCGCACACCAGCATCAAGACGCATCGCGTTCATATCCACGAACGCAGCTCAATGCAGCTCATACTACAGCTCAACGCAGCTCCACGCAGCTCCAACCGCTGCTCAACGCAGCTCCAAGCGCTGCCCAACGCAGCTCTATACTGCTACCCAACGCATCTCTATACCGCTGCCCAACGCAGCTCTATACCGCTGCTCAACGCAGCTCCAACCGCTGCCCAACGTAGCTCCAAGCGCTGCCAGACACAACTCTATACCGCTACCAAACGCAGCTTCACTCGCTGCCAGACGCAACTCTAACCGCCGCCAGACGCAGCTCGCAAACACTTCGTTCAAACGCAGATTTCATTCTAGAATACAGGATTTGCGTTTGACTCGTTCAAACACGAGCTAAACGGTTTCAAAACCGTTTTCCCATGATCTGAGGAGATCACAACTCTACTCAAGAGTGATTTAAGGGGCGGTTACATCCCATGAGCCCCACTTAGGAGCGAATTAAGGGGGCGGTTACACCCTTTAATCCCCTATAAATAACTAAAAAATTAGCTTAGTTCGGATCCTTCTTTTTGGGCAGCAAAGAAGAGATCTCGGGCTGGCTTTTGGAACCTTCTCCTTAGCAGAAAAGAAGAGATCTTTGGCTTGTCTAACCAATTACGGTTAAGATCAATCAACTCATTCAGAGTTTCAAACTTGCCACGCATGTCCTCCACAACGTCAAATCGTGAGGAGAAGATCATGTTCCAGTGAAACAAGACATCGGATCGTCAACGAGAAGCAAACTCGACGCGAGCATTCGAGGGAGGCATCTCATCGCCACCGTGAAGAACCCAGAATTAAACAATGGGGAGGATCTCTGTCGATCCTCTTCTCTTTTGTATTCAGGAAATCCAATTGTAATCGAGAGTTGAGAGATTTGTAAACATTCTTTTTCTAAGCAGTTAGAGAGAATAAAATCAAATACAATTCTTTCATTCATTTTCTTATTGCAAATTTTCCACAAACAATCCCATTAGCCCTACTTAGGAGCGAATTAAGGAGGTGGTTACACCCCTTAATCCCCTATAAATAACTAAGAAATCAGCTTAGTTCGGAGGCGAATCCTGAATCTTTGAGGCTGGCTTTTGGATCGGGCTCTGGGGCAGCAAAGAAGAGATCATCGGCTTATCTAACCAATTATGGTTAAGATCAATCAACTCATCAAGAGTTCTAAAACTTGCCACGCAAGTTCTCCGTAACGTCAAATCGTGAGAAGAAGATCATGTTCCAGTGATATAAGACGTCGGATCGTCAACGAGAAGCAAACTCGACGCGAGCATTCGAGGGAGGCATCTCATCGCCACCGTGAAGAACCCAGAATTAAACAAAGGGGAGAATCCAGATCACTCTACTCTCTTTTGTAATCAGGAAATCTAATTGTAATTGAGATTAAAGGAATACAAATCAATTTTCCTTCGTTTCTTTTTACTGTAAATTTTCCAACAAACACTATAACCCATGAATTTTGTCAATTTTTCTCATTTTCAATTAATAAAAATTTATTTTGTGTGCTATAAATTCAAGAGCTATAACAAGTTTGCTCATTTTGAATTAATGCAAATTTATTATATTTACATAAAAATTCCTTATTTTTATGACCTATAACCTACAATTTTTAAGAATTGCTGTTTGTTTTGAATGAATACAAATTTCAAACATGTGCACAAACATTTTTTATTTTCATGAGCAATAACCCATAATTTTTGTCAATTTATGTGTACATCAAAATTCTGACTTTGCTGAGCAATTAGAATTTTGTTAGTTTTCATTCATTTTGGACAATACAAATTTATTATGTGTATATCAAAACCCAGGATTTTCATAAGATGTAATCCAAGATTTTTTCCAATTTTACGTTATTAGAATGAATAGAAATTTATTATTAATACATCATAATTTGTGATTTTCATGAGCTATAAACTAAGATTGTATAAATTTTGGTTCATTTTGAACGAATACAATTTTTTTATGAATACATAAAATATTGTACTTTGCATGAACTATAGTCCTTAAATTGTGTCAATTTTTGCTAAATTTGAAAAATTACAAATTTATTATATGTACATCAAAATTCATAGTTTTTCTAAGCTATAATCCATAATTTTTGCTAATTTTACATATTTTAAACAATTATATTTTTATTATGTATACATAAAAATTCATAATTTTATGAGCTATAACCCACCATTTTTTATGTTTTGATCATTTTGAGTGAATACAAATTTTAAACGTGTACAATATAATTTGCGATTTTTATGAGCTATAATCAATGATTTCTTTCAATTCTTGTTTATTTCAAGTGGATGAAAATTTTTGATAGATACATAAAAATTCATGCTTTTTAGGAGCTATAACCAATGATTTTTGTCTATTTTTGTTCATTTCCAACAAATAAAAACTTATTATGTATACATCAAAATTTACAATTTTCATGAGCTATAAGACAAGGTGTTTGTCAATTTTTTTTCATTTTGAACAAATATAAATTTGTTATGTATACATCAAATTTTACAATTTTCATAAGCAACTGTTGGCCTTCTTGTTTTGATGATGTTTAACAAACAATTTACTTCTAATGTTGTTTGTCTAGTATTTATGTTTTCTTATTTATTATAGACAAACAACGTGTTGGAGGATGGATGGAACAAAGCTTCAACGATCATATCCAAAGGAGGTTGGCGGAATGTCGGGGTGAAGCAACATACAATTCAAGTTAAAGATCAAGTTCAAGTTTCATTCGCAACGTGTACCAAGTTGAGCTACAATGAAGTGTACCAAGTTGAGCTACAATGAAGATCAAGATCATTACTTGGGTAACTTTAGTTTAGATTTTATATTATGTGTGTTAGATACTCTAAGCTCAATATCATATACACACACATTTATTGGTTTCTTCGTATATATATATAGTTATATATATATATACATAAGTTTTTGGTTTCTATGCATATATATAGTTATATATATACATACATGTGTTTTTGAGTTTTCATGTTTATAATATGAAATCACATGTTTCATATTCATTATTATATATTGCATAGAATATGCAATTTTATGAAAATATTGTTTTCTCAGTTTATGAACTTAACAATAATCATATACATAATTTATTAAGTCTACATAATCATTGTGCAAAGCTTCAAAACATAGTTTAGCTAAAATATCAAAATTCACATGTTTACATTTTCGTGTTTTGGACTATTTTGCAAAATGATGATTTTTCACAAATGGGAAAGGCAATTTGGAAAATTCTTTTTGTAACATGTTTATTTACATGTTTATATACATTTCCCAAAGTTTTATTATTTTTGGACTTCATTTGTTATTTTTAACATATTTTCCAAAGGCTTAAAATCAGCTTTAAAAACCTGTTTTATTGTGTATCAGATTTCGGTCGACCGCACCGGTCGACCGCTCATATGTTCAGTCGACAGTGGGTAGCAGAGAGTTTGTCGGTCGACCGGTGCGGTCGACCGAGAGCTGCCGAATACTCTGCGTAGCGCGACTAGATTGAGGGGCGGATATAAGAAGTCCATGGAGTCAAGGCATCTCAACCAGATCCATGTTCACCAAGAGCCAGTCCTGTCTAATCATAGACTGGGGGTTCCAATTCAAACCTCACGATCAGTGAGTAATTCTCTAGTCCTTACAATAGATTTGAGAGAGTTCATATCAAAAGAAAGACCGATGCAACAAGTCATTCGTTCATTCCAATGTGAACGACTGATTCCTACGGTCCTCTCGGGATGTCAATGTTGTTCATTTGCGGCCAAACAATTGGTGTTCGACCAATTAATGCATGTTGCATTGCCCAACCAACAACGACGTTCTCACAGGAAGAAGTCTCCAGAGACCGAGTATCCCGAGGTCACTATTAATGTGATCGGCAGAGGGAAAACCTCAGGTCCTAGTTCCAATGACTCAGAGACAAGGCGTTCACTGACCGTCAGAGAAATCACAGACGAGTTTGAAGGAGTTTATCAACATACTCGGACTCGAACAGGAGCCATTCCCTCTGTCAACTATCGAAGTTTGGCCAGAGGAACCAATTCCGACGATGAACACTCAGCCATTGCAGAGTCCCAATCATCAAGCTCTTTTGTTGAACATGAGAGCTCCGCTTATATGACGGGAAACCATGAAGATCTCGCGAAGAGACTTGATGAGCAGGAGGCCTTTGTTGACTCAACTCGTCGCAGACAATGCCAAATCTCAGGAGACAGATTCACCGTTTAGGCAAGAATCTTCCCGGAGAGGAAAAGCGTCTTCATCCCGACTTCACACAAGCAAAGGGAAGGAAAAAGTGGTTGATGGTGCTGCTTCTGACCAAGAAGCCCATAACATGGAATCTTCCTCTGATGAAGAAAGAGAGACTGTAGGGTGAATATTTGATTTCCCGAAAACAGGGAGTGTTCGTTTGTATTAATAAGAAGGCTTATTACAAACTAACAAATCAAATGGTTACAACAGAAGCAGAGGGAATGCCCTCTTTGTTTTTTTTGTGGGGACTTTAGGTGGCTACAGGATGCTTCGCTCGATGCTCGTGTCGAGTCTGCTTCCCTTGGACCGTTCGATCGAGGTTGCTGGAGAGCTTCAGTTCGCAGTAGGAGCTCAACTCGAGGGAGTTCGGGTCTGCTTAGTTTGTCGGCGATCGGAGCTTGGAACTAAACAGTAATGCTGCAATGCAAAGATTATGCAGAGAGCTTGGTCTTAACTCCTTTCTCTAAGTTTGCGACCTCTCTTCCAGTGTGCTGGAAGGGGCTTTTAAATGGAAGAAGGGCAGCTTGACTCATCCTTGAATTGTGGGATGTGACCACATCTTCTCCAGAGACGTTTAGCTGCTCCTCGATACCATGAATGGTCATTCGAGGGATTGTGCTTTATGTCCTGTCACCTAAGATGGGAAGGCCCATCCTTGTATATGAGGCAACGGCCGTCTGCTATCCGAGTGGATAAATCAGCATTAATGAACCGCATTTATGAGTTCGCAGAGTGATGAGGCGTCTGTCCGATCACTCGTACTGTGCGCGACCGCCCGGCGTGCTTTGAGCACGGTGCTTTCTCCTTTCCGGTCAGGAGAGGCGGTGAAGTAGGTGCACAGTACTCGAGTGGGTCTAGCCAACTTGCCGAGTGCCGGCGGATCCAGCACTTGACTCAGACAGCCGAGGTGAGTCGCATTTATGAATGCTCAGGTTGACTCGACACCTATCCAGGCCTTCGTGCTGTGCGTACTGCGAGCGGCCGTTTGACGGTCTTGGGGTACTGTGCTCTCTCCCCTCGGGTCGAGAGGGATGGGAAGGTCCATCTCAGCACGTGAGGTAGCGGATACCCAGCTGTACTGACGGTCTTGGGGCTTGCTGGCTGATTCGACCCTGAACTCGGGCAGGCGAGTTGAGTGAAAGGCGAACTTCCGTCATCCTGATCGATTTTAACTCGTGCTGGCGAGCCGACCGTTAGGCGAACCTAGAATCGAGCATATCTGACGTCTAGCGCGCGAACTCTTCTCGTAGGCGAATTTCCTGTAAGCCCATAGAGGCATTTTTTTACCGTCTACAAGACCCCCTTCAAAGTTTTCAGACCTAAACCGGCTCGCGTGTGGTCTGGAATACTTTGAATGAAGAAATTTTCGGCGAAGTAAGCGCACTTGATTTCTTTTAGGATTTTTAGCAAATCCTCAGCTATCAACGGGTTTGATGTGCCTTTACCGATTACCGTTTGAATCGGGCTAGCCATACTATTCCCCTCAGTATGATGAGTTGTCGAACAGTTTCTCTTAGGCTTAATGCTAAGATTTCCGCTCTAACCCTTAGCCGTCTGAGGCGTGGGTTTTAACCGTTTAAGCGAGGTCATTCTATTGGCTTCGTTTGTAATTTTATCTTCAGTGGCGAGTAAATCGTTCAGGCGAAATTAATCTTTGGGGAGCCAAGTTTCGTGCAACTCGCAGGGTCATGCCAAGTATTTGCAGGCGAAACCCTTCCTTTTTGAGGCGGACCCAGATCTGACGGGAGATGAGCCACTTGTCTGCCGATAGGGCTTTGTGCTTCCCAGCTAAGGCGGCACGGTCTCATCGGGTCGTGGCGATCGTGACTTGACAACACGATTTTCGTGTGTTTCACCCCGCGACGCATCGTGGCCATGGTTTTCGAACTCAACCGTCGGATGCAACCGCCAACCTCGGTTCCTTCGATATACCGAGGGTGATCCGGGCCGTCGAATTTGATCGTGGCACGTCTCCTGTCCGTTAGGGTTTTCGCCTTTCGAGGGCAATCGTGGCCACGTGGATAACTCCGCCCTTCTAAATCAGCCATTTTCCTCCATTGGGAGTTATCGTACTCTCAAATCTCGAAAGGAACCTCCAAGTAAAGAATTCCCGCTTCATCCTGCAATGGCTCCGAAATCTAAGAGGTGCAAAGTGAGGGGTGCGGGCCCCGGACGTTACTCCGACCGTCTCTCCGCCGGCATGCCTGCCGGTGCTCTGGAGTTGCGCCCAGGTATGTTGATGGGTTCGTTGGACGATCTCTTGTAGGTCTTAGGCGTCGGATTTTAGGGAGATGAGGGTTACTCATTATGCTTGGTAGCTTCCCCGATTTGGGGCAAAGTCTGCCCTATTTGCCCTTAGAGGATGATTACTGTCTCCGCGGGTGAATCCTTCAGCGGGAAGGAGGCGAACTCCCTTTTCGTAAGGCGAGTTCGACCCTTTTCTGTTAGAGGGGAGTATGGATAGACCTCGTTCGAAATGGGTTCCCCCTTTCGACAGGCGATTTCGCCCTCCTCTGTTTGATGGGCAATTTTGCCCCTACAGCGGAATTTGTCTCAATTGACTTTCTTCCCTCTTTTTTTTTATTCTTTTCTTGCAGCGATCTTTTCCAATGAGGCCTTTCCGGAGGGTGTGGCCGTTGGCCATGCCGGGGCTATGAGTTACACGGCACCTTCTCGATTTCCCTCTTTGGCTCCAGTACCCGTGTTCACTACTGATAAGCCGCATGGTCTGATACAGAGGGTCACAGATATTCATCACTTGACACTATGCGAGCTGACGACCAATGCGGCGCTGACAGATGAGGCCAGGGCAGAGCTGCCGAAACCTCAATTTTTGTTCGGCGACTCTATGACCGACCCTTCCGTCTTGTTGCTCAAAGAGAGCCGGTGGTTCAGCACGGTCGAGGGGACTCATTACTACCTCCCCAGCATGTCGAGAGGGTTTTTGATTGTCGAGCTGCGATCCCTCGCAATTCCTCGGACGATGAACTGGGATTTGACCCCCACTCAGGACGGGGTCACTTGTGGCATCTTTACGGGCTCTACGGCTGGGTATGGAGTGGAGAGCTCATGCAAGCGTGTGACGGGTCTGCGCCCTGGCTTAATGTCCGCTACCTTCCGTCACCGCTTCTTCCGAGTCGGTGGAAGCTTTCCCCCGAAGGACTTTAGAGCCCCGGGGTGGGTTTACTCTGCACCTGGCAGTGACACGTGGTGGTCCAAGATCACCGACTATGTTCTGGTCGAAAACGCTGACCTCAAGGGCACAGAGCTGTATGTGGCCATCGAGGCCACTCGACATGGCCTGCGGATCAACGCTTCTCAGTTCCATAGCATCCTGAAACTGTATTGCGCGGAAAACGGCACATTTTTCACCCCCAATGGTGAGCTTGGTATCACCCCTCACGAGATGTACGACGTGTCGGGGTTGCCTCTGGGAGATTTTCCTTACGAGGAGTACGTCCCCGATCAAGATGAGATCGATCAGCTGTCGGACCATTCCCCTTTGGCGGTTGAAACTCTGTGGGAGTTACTCTGCCACTACCACATATGCCTCAGTACCTTAGGGGCCTCGGATCATAAGGGGAAGAAGAAGAAGACCCCGAGGATCAGCCACAAGAATTGGGCTGACTATCTGTTCCCGGGGAACGATGTCAAGGGGAATCCCGCTCTCCCGTTAGGCGTGTGCGACCAGCCCGAAGTGGAGGCGAGGACAGCTAAAGGAGGAAGCACCATGACTCTTGACCGTGACGAGGGCGGGTTTAAGTCTGGTACGGTCGTTCACTCATTCCATCATCAGGCGAAGTTTCTCATCTCGGGGAAGGCGCTGCTCGCGGGGTACCTCATGTTATGGCTGAAGAGGTGCGTAATCCCCACTCACTCCTTTGAGGCTCTTCCTGTGGAGGTCGTGTATCCGGCAGTCTGCCTAGCTCACGGGAAGTCTTATTCCCTGGTATCGGCGACGATAGCGTGCATCCATCGGGGGCTCCGTACTCTGACGAGCCAATTCTGCCGTGTGTCGGTCCTCGACGAGGGGGAAGGAGAAGTTATCAGAACCCCCAATCCTAGGGTGGGGCTGCCATACACCTACTTGATGGCATGGTTCGTATATCACTGTGAATGTTTGATGAGTGCCCCGGCGGCGCTTCAGGACGATAAGTTTGTCCCCTTCGTCCAGCGCTTGGAGAGGTGCTCTTGGAAATGCAAGGACATCCCTGATGCAAGGAAGATGCTCTCCCACTTCGGGCATTATAATTTTCGCCGCTCCTTCCCTTATTTCAGCGGGGGCAGATATGGAGAATCTCTCAGGGATGCGCCGACGGCGGATCACTGCACGGTCCTCACTCGTGGTGCCTTTCGCTGGTTGGTGAACATCCGACCGGGGTATCACATTCTGAGAATGGGCCCTACATGCTATCTCGAGCCATACATCCCCTACAGGTTTTCCCGCCAGTTTGGGTATGATCAATTGTATGTGGGCAACGCCAACCCCCGCCTACACTTCGAAGGAGGACTAGTTGACGGAGCTCGGGGATGGTTTTGGACCCATGCTGGAGGTACTCAGGCTCGCTTTGAGTTGCCCGCGAAGGTTCGCGATTTACACCACACGCTCTTATACTGCCGGTGGTATCGGGGCGCTAGCGCTACTCCTGCTAATTTCTGGTTCCAGAGCTCATGTCTAGTGAAACGCGATCGTTCTATCAGGGGTTCCCTTCGTTCTTCAAGGCGATGGGGCCACCAAACTACTAAGGAGTTGTTCTCGGAGGATCTAGTGGAGGACCCTGAGAGCCTTGACGCCAATCTAGACGAATCTGAGGCTCCCGAGGTTCGAGCTCCAGTCCAGAGTCCGACAATCGGACAACTGGGGGCGCCTCTGCTATCCCCGAGTAGCTCGCTCCTCTCGAAGCGTCAGCGGGAAGCAGTGGCCGAGAGTTCCCGTGTGGAGGCGGCCAAGAAGACCCGCTGTGATGAGACGGTCGAGACCGTCCGAGCGACAGGGGGTCGGGATGACTTCTCCGATGGCTCCGTCTGGGTCTGGAGCCGTGCCGCCCGCCTCTCCTGCCGCATCGGGGGCAGCTCAAGAGACTCCGAAGGGCGCTTCTCTGCAGTCTGGCGTGAGGCCACAGACGAGTCTCGACAGCTTCTGCGTCTGCATCAGGAGGTAATCTTTGCGATAGTATCCTTGGCCGCAACGTTGATCTTCCACCTTTTGACATTGGTATTGGATCTACGCAGGTGCGGTCGAGAAGGTGATCTCCGTTCTTTCTGACGAAGAGGAAGAAGCTGGAGACGATGAGGGGCTTACGGGCTCAGGTAAGCGTGGGCCCTAGTGTTGTTGGCCTTTCTGTGCTAGGGGTTTACCCCCTTTTTTTTGTTAACGTTCCCCTTATACCCGCTGCCGAACTTTCTGACGTAGCTACAAGTAGGAGGGCCCAACCACTTGGGCGAGTCATCCAAGCGAATCGGAGGCGGATGACGACGACGCCTCAATACATGAGGCCCTGTCGAGCGAAGAGGAAGTATTGGTTTCTGCAGGCCAACAAAGGGGAATCTCCCCTTTCGAGGGAGCACCGGTTGGGGGTGAGCGGTCGGTGCGAGAGTCTCCAGCTCGAGGGGACACCCCTATGGGGCTGATGGCCACTTCCTTATCGGTGGTGACCGGCGACTCCGCTACTGCTGCTCTGGCGGCATCAGTGACTGCTCCTGTTCTGGCGGCGCCAATCGTTGCTTCCGCGATCATGACCACTGGTACCCCGATTGTGGCATCGTCCTCTGTCGAAGATGCCGTTCTCTCTCCCTTGGAACGCTGGCGAAAGACGCAGGTGGCGCGAGCTCTGGCCAATTTTGAAGATACTTTGGCCCACTGCACCCGGCTGGTCTTGGAGGAGAATTGCCCCTTCGAAGAATTCAAGGAAGTTCTTGAACACGATGCGTCCTTCTTGCGTAAGAGGCTCGGCGCTACCGCGGCGAGGCCCTATTTTCAGCGTCTGAACGAAGTGGAGGGGGCTGTTCGGCAGCTGCTCGCTCTTCGTGCGGAAAGTTCCACTCTTGTTGATCTCGCCTCCCGCGAAGTTCGAGTAGCTATAGCAGATCGTGATCGCCGCCTGAACGAGAACATGACGCTAGAGTTGAAGTTGTCAGCAGAGTCGGAGCAGGTCAAAGCCGAGGATGCACGGGTGGCCCGCGAGGAAGAAACGGTCGATAGCCAGTTTTCCCGACTCTCCTTCGAAGTAGAGAGGCTGAAACAGGTTGTAGCTGAGGCACAGGCTGCCCTGGCCGCTCAAGAGAAGGCTCGGGTTCACGTGGTGAAAGAGCTGGAGGGTGTTAAGTCTCGCCGGCGATTGACCACTGGCTCTGTTGCGGAGAAGGATTGAGCTCTCAAGGATGTCAGAGAGGCTATTCAAGATTTGCTCTCATGCACAGAGGAAGATATTCGTCGAGAGGCCCTAAGGAGGCTTGAGCTTCGCCATGTTGAAGAAATTCGTGAGGCGGAACTGAGATTGAAATCCCTGTAATTCGCCTTTAATTTTCCGCTTGTAATGGGACTTCTTTTTTCATGAATGAAATTGTCCCTATTGTCATTTGTGGATGTGCTCCATTTTCGTAATCATGCATTGGTCAGAATTTAGCTGTAAGAGAACCTCAACTATAGAGGAATTTTTGCCGGTGAGTTTCTACTGCAAGTTTACCTCATCTGCAGGCGAATTTTATTCGCAGGCGGATTTGCAGGGGTTAACGGCGAACCTGGCTCTGATCGGGTTCCGCTTTCAGTGGGCCACGTGTTAATCCATGTGTGCGCCGGTTACGGAGACGTGGGCTAGCCGTTTCGCATTAAATGCGAGGTAGTGGGCCTCTTCGTCCCTCGCGCCCGATTCGGGCCGTTGTTGCAGATCGTGGTCGTGAATCGTCAGATCTTGTTCGTCCTTACCCTTCAACTACTTTAGCCCCGAACGGTCTAATCGAATATTGAGTAACCGTCTAGGACTCGTAGGGTATTTAACGCCCCTACCCTCTATTAGAAGGATCTACAGCCTCTTCATCATCTTCCCTCATAAATCCGAATTTTCCCTTTCCTCCTTCTCCTGATAGCACCGAAGGTGAAGAGGGTCGTTTCCAGGAAAAGGAAGGAGCTGTCTTCTTCAGGCGTTGCTGAGGCCGCCACGGCTGAAGGTACCTTCTTGCTTCGACTTTCGCGTGAGCTTAGTAGGTATTCTTCCATTGACTCCTTTCTGTGTTATTGTCGCGTTTTTCAGATCGAGGGGAAGAGCCGGTTGCTGAGGAACATGCGGCCGAGCCTATCTTAATTTCGGACGACGAGTCTGAGGGTCCCGCGACCCCCGCTGCCTCAGATCCCGCTCCTCAACCGGGAGCCGAACCCTGCCTCGAAATTCCGCCGATTATGGCGCTCGCTCCGGGCCAAGAGCCTGCTCCGATCGAGTCCTTGTCCTGGCAGGCTCGCATCGAAGAGTTCGAGAGCGCTGTGAGGCAGGTGATCTCCCTTGTCGAACTCGGCATGGGTAGTTTCGACAGCTTCAGGCAGTCCCTCTATAATCGCGTGGCTGATTTATGGCGATCGGGTGAAAATCAGCTTGCTACCCGTTGCGTGCGTGAACTCCGTCTCTTGGAGCCACGCATGATAGGGTTAGAGACCTTGCTACGGCAAGGTCCGGAAGCCAACATGGAGCTGAGGCGGAAACTCGACGCCTGCAAGCCTTGCGCCAGGCGGATGCCGCCGCCAAGTCGAACCGTGAGGACCGGATTCGAAAGGCTGCTGAAAACAAGGCTCGGGAAGACCACGCGAGCCAGGTGGAGGCGGCCAAAGAAGAGATCTCGACTTTTAGCGTGTTCGACTAAGACCTCTGCTTTGTGGTAGTGTTAAGACATTTTATTTATGACTTGTTTGTTTATGAAGTCATAATTTTGTTCAAATGTATTGTCTTAAACACTGGGTGCATGTTTTGTTTCTTTGAACGTAACATTATGACTTTCGCAATTGCAAAAACCATAACTTTGTTCAAATGTACTGTCTTAAAGTATCAATGAGGTTTGTGCCCGCTCATCGTGCGTATACCCTTTGGATACGTCGCTTTCCAGTATTTTGCCCTGTTATCGCAGACGATCTCATATTGCGGGCGAAGTCCTTTGTGCGATGACGAGTCTACTTTCAAAGCCAAACTCTGCTCCGATGAGTTTATGCTATTGGCGAAACCAGGGCGACGGCGAGTTCGCTAAGATGGTGAAACTCGTCTCCTGACGAATTCGAATTGCTGGTGAAACTCAATTGATTGACGAGTTTGTTTCCAGGCGAGACTTGATCGCGGCGGGGTTCGCTTGGAAGCTAATCTTAACTGTTGGCGATTCCAAGTAGATGGCAAAGCTCATTTGCTGGCGAGTTTCGCTTGGCAACGGAACTCAATGGCTGGCGAGTTTATGCTGCGGGCGAAACCTGTATGATAATGGGCTTGTGTTGGAAACCCGACTCGATTTGCCCGACGAGTTTGAACTGTAGGCGAAACTTGAGCAGTCAGCAAGTTTGTCCAACAGTCGGAGATCTAACTACGAGCGAAACTCACGCCACGTGTCGGTCGGTGGGCCCAAGTGCTTGCCAGCCAAGACTCTGCAGGTGCATTAATGCTTATTTATGGTGAAGCGACCGGTCGCTTCGCCCCTCGTGCCCAATCCGATCTGTCGGTTTGGGGTCTCGAGAGTAGCCTTTAATGGCGTCGAGTTCGAAGCGTCGCAGGGCGTTCAGACCGCTCGATCGTTTGGGGTGATGAGTCCCAGCCGTTGGATTTCTCGGCATATATATTCGCAGGCGCCCCTCTTTAGCAGAGTTCTTCCTGCTTCGAGAAAAAAAATCTGCTAAGAAAACCGCTGCAGCGACTTCTTCTGTTCCATGGCCTCTGCTTCCGATCACAGTGACTCGGAGGGTGTCGGCTCTTCCGCCACCGTCGTCGACGTTGGCGCTCCGGCTGCCGTCCCTGCGATTCCGGACCCCGTGGCTCACCCCGCTTTCGTGCCCCTCCAGGAGTTGGTGGGTTTGGTGCACGGGATCGCCATCTCGGTCAGTGTTGGCGACGAGCGATACTACGACGCGCTTCCTGCTGTGGAAGCAGGCTTGGAGGCAGTTCGCCGCGCTGGTGATGCCTCGCTCACACGGCGATGTGAGCGGGAGCTTGAGCGCGTGGAGGGGTGGATGTACCGCCTCGAGGAACTGGCCTACGAAGATTCCTCTGACGTGCCCCCACCCCCTTCTTTGCGTTAACTGCTCGAGCGCGAAGAGCGAGCGAAGCGGATCCAGGCGAAAGAGGCCGAGCTCCGGCGTCTGCGGAAGCGGCACCGGGCTGTTTTGGACCGGATGGACGCCTATCTGGACAGAGCCTTCTTTGAGGACGCTGGTTCTCTTCGCGGCGAGGCGAAGCTGCGGGAGCGCGGGCACGAGGCTAGGAGACTCGGCGAGACTGCCAGGGAGGTGGAGAAGGCACTTCAGCTTCTTCACCAGGAGGAAGAGGCCAGTAAGGCGGATTTGGCCAAGCGGCAACAGAGGGGGAAGGAGGAGGCGAGGATCTAACATGCGGCGGAGCGCGCGAAGATCAAAGCTAAGATCGGCTCGTTCAGCCTGCTGAAGTTTTTGTAATGCCTTGTTCAAGTCTATCTTCTGTCCTCCAGCGGCAACAGAGGGGGAAGGAGGAGGCGAGGATCCAACGTGCGGCGGAGCGCGCGAAGATCAAAGCTAAGATCGGCTCGTTCAGCCTGCTGAAGTTTTTGTAATGCCTTGTTCAAGTCTATCCTTCTGTCCTCTTGAACCCCCCTTTTTTTTGTAATTTGATGTCGGTTGCACGACAACCTTGAACACTGTATGCGCAACTTTGGTCTGTAATGGCTTCATGTTTTAATCATTTTCCGCCTTGCATGCACTATTTCATTCTTTTTGCAGTGGATGCTTTTGGCTTCTGTATTGAACTTGACGAGCCTCTGAATGTCCCGATTAGGACCTAGTCACTTTAGGCTCTTGTTTTGCCTTCTGTTGCTCACAGTGTGGGATCGGATTAACTCCGATCTTCGCGTTGTATTTCCAATGGGATCGAGAGAGTAACCCTTAGCTTGTAGCAAAGAACGAACGTTTGCCTTTGCGGCCAACTGAAGAACTCGACTTCGACTCGCCTTTCGACGAGACAGGTTGTCTGTCGAACCGCCTTCGACAATTGTCGTCATTTGTGAATGTGACAATTGATTGTGGTAGGAGTCATCGCCTGGTAGACTCTACCCATCAGTTATCCTAAAGCAATGTTAGGACATCTGGAATAGGTATAATAGTCCAGGGACGTAGGAGTGTGACTATTGACAGAAGTAATAGCACGTCGCATGGTTGGCCATTACTTAGGCTGTGCTATTCGTAAGAATAACGACGCCAATCATCAGAGGTGATCATTAACTTGATGAGGTCTTGTCGCGATTGGAGCGACTGTGGGGGCATACCATTCTTCGGAAGAGGATTGGTAAGTGGATTGTGTCAGAGGTTTAATGTTAACGTGACAGGGAATGTCGTGATTGGAACGACTTTGGGGACCCGCCATCCTTTGGAAGAGGATTGGCGAGTGAATTTTGTCAGAGGTTTAATGTTAACGTGACAGGGAATGTCGTGATTGGAACGACTTTGGTGGATCCGCCATCTCATTGGAGAAGATAGGCGAATTGAATGTGTTTGTCGTGATATGAACGACTTTAGTGGATCCGCCATCTCATTGGAAAAGATAGGCGAATTGAATTCTGCCAGAGGCTTTCGCCAGAGCGGGTAAAGTAGGAATAGTTTAGCCTCGTGTACCAGCTGGAGGGTGTGAGGGCCAGTTTAGACTCTTGCACTCGTGGGAGTTTGTGAAGGAGAACTAGGGGTAATACTTCTTCAGATACTTGCCGTTGATGGGCATCATGATCTTATCGCCATTCGGTTTGACGAGGCGATAGGCGCCGTTCGTGTAGACTGTCTCTATCACGAACGGTCCTTCCCATTTGGACTGGAACTTCCCCTTCTTCTTGGAAGTGAGGATCATTGGTCGGCGAACGGAGAGCACGAGCTCTCCCTCTTTGAAGGCTCGACGCTTGACTTTCATGTCGAAGCTCCTGGCTATCCGAGCTTGATAAAACTCAATGTGCTGCTGAGCTTCCAGTCGCTTGTCATCTAACGCCTCGAGCTCTGCGAGTCGAAGTTGGTGATTTTCCTCGGCCGTCATCCCTGTTGCTAGGGCGACGCGGAGGGACGGAATCTGAATCTCTAATGGCAATACGGCTTCACAGCCGTATACCAATGAGTAGGGCGTGGTGTCGGTCGGTGTGCGAACCGTCGTGCGATACACCCATAGGCTCTCACCTAGCTTTTCGTTCCAGTCGCGCTTGCTAGTGGAAGTCAGCTTGGTCAAGATCTTGATGATCGTTTTGTTGAAAGCTTCGGCCAAACCGTTCGCTGAAGGGTTGTAGGCCGTGGAAGAGAGGTTCTGTATTCGGAATTTGTCATAGAACCTGGTGAAGGCATGGCTAACGAATTGCGTGCCATTGTCATGAATGATACGCCAGGGTACGCCGTTTCGGTATATGACATGGTGCTTGATAAATTTGACCACGTCGCTAGTCTTGACTTCTCTTAAAGGGATGGCTTCGGCCCATTTAGAGAAGTAATCGGTGATCGCGAGGATGAAGCGATGGCCTTTCGTCGACGGTGGAGAAATTGGCCCCACTATGTCCATCCCCCATGCCTCGAAGGGCCAAGACGCCCTCGTCGGATGCAGATCCTCAGGAGGCTGGTGTATGTAGTTGGTGTGGATTTAGCATTCGTAACACCACTTTGCATAAGCGACTGCGTCAGTAACCATCCCCGGCCAGAAGTAGCTCATCCTCCGTAGGTGATCCCAAAGCTTGGGTCCAGGCTGATGATCTCCGCACACGCCGTCATGTGCTTCGCGTACGGCTTCTTGCACCTCCGCTTTTGAAAGACAGCGAAGCAGCAAGCCGTCGTATGACCTCCGATACAACGTTTTAGTGGTTGAATCGTAGTAGAACCGCGAGGCACGTCGTCGGATAGACTCTTGTTCCCTCGAGTCCTCGGGCAATATGCTGTATAGGACATAATCGATGATCGGGAGACGCCAGTCTTCCTGATCTGGCTGCTCCAAGGCTTGATGAGTGATGTTCGCCTCTGGGACGTCTCTGGGTCGAAAAAGTTTTCGGCTGGCGACTGTGACCCTTTGGGTCGTTCCCAAAGGCTGGGCCAAATTGGTTGCCAAGGATGCGAGGGCATCCGCATGGGTGTTCTTTGAACGGAGCACGTGCTCAATGCGGAAGCTCTCGAATAATTCCACCAGTCTGAGGGCCGCTTTGTGGAGTGGGACAAGATCGTCATTCCTGACTTCATACTCGCCAGTCATTTGTTTGACGATGAGTTGGGAGTCGCCGTAAGCCTCCAGATGCTTGATCCCTAATTCTTTAGCCAATTCGAGGCCTATGAGCAACGCGTTGTACTCAGCTACGTTGTTGGTGCACGGTTCTGTCAGGGAAAAGGCCCGGAGTAACACGTGACCATGCGGAGAGGTGAGGACCACCCCCACTCCTGTAGAAATAGAGCCGCTCGCGCCAGCGCGAGACGCGCCGTCGAAGAATACCTACCACACCTCTGGCGACGAAGTCATATGGGCTTCAGGAGGTTCATCTGGCAGATCTTCGAATAGATCGGTCTTCACCCCCAGCGGGTGACTAGCCATGAGATCGCAGATGGCTTGTCCTTTGACTGATTTCTGCGGCATGAAGTGGATGTCGTATTGAGAGAGCAGAAGCGCCCATCTGGCCAGGCGCCAGTTCAACGCTGCAGGTTGTGTCATGAAGACCCGAATGGGATTCATCCGGGAGATGACATGGATGGTTTGGCCAACCAAGTAGTGCCGCATCTTTTGGATAGCGAACACCAAGGCTAGGCATTCCTTCATGACCATTGGGTACCGTTGTTCGGCGCCCTGCAAGGTTCTGCTGAGGTAGTAGATGCCTTGCTCGTGGCCTGCATCGTCGTTTTGAGCTAAGAGGGCACCTAGAGAGTGTTTCATAGCCCGTATATATATGAGGAATGGCCTCCCTGAGATTGGCGCCGCAAGGACAGGCGGATTTGAGAGATACGCTTTGATCTCTTCAAAGGCCCTTTGGCATGGCTCGTCCCAGACGAAGGAGGTACCTTTCTTCATCAGCTTAGAGAAGGGTTGGCACTTGCCCGAGAGATTCGAGATGAATCTTCGGATATAAGCCAGTCGTCCTTGAAGGCCTCTCAGCTCTTTAAGATTTCGGGGTGGTTGGAGCTCTTGAATAGCTCGCACCTTGTCTGGATCAATTCGGATCCCTTTCGTCGTGACGACGAAACCGAGGAATTTACCGCTAGACATTCCCAAGAATGACTTAGTAGGATTCATCTTGACTTGATGAGTCCTCATGAGTTCGAACATCGCCTTCAAGTCTTGGAGGTGATCCTCCTTGCGGCGACTCTTCACGACCAAGTCGTCTACATAGCATTCGACCGTCTTTCGCAGATGATCTCGAAAGATCATGCTCATGGCGCGCTGATAGGTTGCGCCGGCATTCTTGAGCCCGAAAGGCATGATGGTGTAACAGTACACCCCCATGGGAGTTCTAAATGCAGTGTGCTTCTCGTCCTCGGGGTGCATTTTGATTTGGTTGTACCCCGAGAAGCCATCCATGAAGGACATCCTCTCGAATCCGCACGTGTTGTCAATGATGACATCCGTGATGGGTAGAGGGAATTCGTCTTTAGGGCACGCAGCGTTGAGGTTCCTAAAGTCGATGCAGATGCGGATCTTGCCATTCTTCTTCAAGACTGGAACAATATTCGCCACCCAGTCGGGGTGTTGCTCCTCTCTGATGAAGCCTGATTCGATCAGCTTCTTTACTTCAGCTTCGATCGCCTCCATGATTTGGGGGCGAAAATGCCTCTGCTGTTGTTTGACTGGCTTAGCGTCAGGGCTGATGTTGAGGCGATGCGTGGCGACCCGCGGATCCAGACCAGGCATATCCTCGTAATTCTAGGCGAAGACGTCTATGTATTCCCGTATGAGGGCGATGAGATCCTCTTTTTCTTGAGGAGGCAGACTGCCGCTGATGAATATGGGTTTGGGATTCGCCTCAGTACCCATGTTCACCTGGAGGACTTCGTCTTCAGTTGGTGGTTCGCGCTGTTCGAAGCGACTGTTCCACTGGGCGCTAACATGGCGATCCCATGTCTCGTCGTAAAGTAGAAGTTGTTCGTCCTCCGCCATTCCGGCGGGGTCTACTGTGGCCATGTTGACTGTAAGGCCATCGAATAAATCCCTTACGCTGACGTCTGAGTCCCAAGCCGAGGTTGTCGACGATTGATCCCCTGAACATGCGTAATCGGAATCCTCGTCGACGTAAAAACACAACTCCGATGAGGAGGAGGAGTAGCCTAAGCCTCTCCTAGTCCTGTTGAAGTAATTTGAGGGCTTTCCTTTGGGGACATAGGCGGGTTTGATGACCGTCTTACGTCCTCGGCCGTAATTCAGGCCCTCCAAGCGGGTGAGGTCATACCCCATGTCGCTCATCATGCGTTTCGCCACTCGACTGTATTGCGAAAACTGGGGCGCTCGTTGGTTACATGGTGACTCTCGTAACCAATTACAATTGACTCAAAGTCGTTCAGAATTAAGCTGTCACCGTATTCAGGCTCACTGTCTGCCTCATTGCCACTCTCGACGTCTTTAAAGGGATGCTTGTCGGCCACTACTGTTCAGTGAGCCTGACAGTGAGCCTGAATACGGTGACAAGCATCCCTTTACAGCAGAAAATCCGCGAAGTAGTTCTCGACGTCTTTAAAGGGATGCTTGTCGGCCACTACTGTTCTTACCCGCTCATAATCGTCCACGTACTTCAAGCACTGGTGTAGTGTAGACGGCACGATCCGGTTGCCGTGAATCCACGGACGCCCCAGGAGTATGTTGTAGGAGGGTTCGGCATCGATGACGTAGCACGTCACCTCCGTCTTCATGTCGCCTATCCGACATTTCAGGCGGATTTTGCCGAGTGGCCGAGTCCCTGTGGCGTTAAAGCCGAAGATGGTAGTCGAGGTCGAGGCTAGGCGCTTCGACGGTATCCCTAAGTGTTTGATTAACTTCAGGGGCACGATGCTCAGTGCAGACCCCGGATCAACCTGGATCCGATCCACTTTCGCCGAGCCGACGTATCCTGTGAAGTACAGCGGCCGGTCATGGGACGTGCTCTTGATGAGCATGTCCTCAGGGGTGAAAGTGATGCAGGGGATCCTTCTCTCTGAAACTTGGCAGCAAGTCGTACAGCCCTGTTCGGTCCCTGTTTCTTTTGAGAAATGGGTTGAGAACGCCTCTGCATCGGCCAGCGCCTCTTGTAGGGCCTCCCGGGTAGGTCTGGATAACCGGAGAAGGTCGTACATGGTGATTCGCGTGGGGATACTTTTTAGTTGCGCGAGCACGTTGAACCGGTAAGGCTGGCGGCTTGAACTTGGTCCATCTGGATTGGGAGGGACTGCTGCGGCTGGCCTCGCTGGAGGTCCTGCCGGGTTTTCCGCCCTCGCAGGATATTCTTTCGCGAACTCCTTTCCGACTCTCGTGGCGAAGATGTTGGTGTCTTCTTCAGAGTCGGTTAAGGCGGTCATCGCCGCGTCATTTCTATCCAGGATGGCGGAGACAATGTTGCAATGCTTCCTCTTAGCCTCTTTGGAAGGCTGTGCAGTCCACTGCTCGTCATTGAGGAGGTCCGGATGGACCCACATCACCTGCCCTGATGGCAGAGTTTGTGGAACCAAACCCTTTTCCCGCTGGTTGTGAGGATCGTCATTAGTGATCTTCAAAACCGCCTTGGGGATAGGAATTATCCCCGCCGGGGCTTGAACCTCCGGGAGACCCGTCCCAAAGCTCAAAGTGACCATGTTTGCCGTCACTTGCTTTTGGACATTCTCTTTCTTCAAGACCCCCACGTCGTAGAGAGCCTGGAGTTTGTCCTTGAGGACGTAGCACTTGGTTGTGTGATGGTCAAGGAATCTGTGATATGCACAGTAACTTGGGTCACCGGTTTTGTCCGCCTCCTCAGGCTTGGCGGCTTCTGGCAACTTAATTCGTCCACTCTTGAGTAGAGTGTCGAAGGTTGCCACCACCTGGTCTTCTTTGAAATCATATTGCCGCTGGGGGCGTGGCTCAAACTGCCTGGGTTTAGGCTTTTGAGCAGCCTTGGGTGCCGGGGCAGAGTCGACCGCCATGATCTCTTTTCCCCTCGACCGTGGAGGGTTCTTTGGTGCAGCTGGCTCCGCTGCTCCCTTCTTGGATTGCGGCTCTTCGGCCTCCAACCTCTTGATCATATTTTCGACTTGCTCGCCTTGACGAACAAGCTCCTTCCAAGTTCGGGTCTCTACTGCCCCTATTTTGGACAGGATATGGATCGACAGATTGTTGCGACACATCTCAATCAGCGTCGCCTCGGAAAATTGGTCCCGACAGTGGACTGATCGATTCCGAAATCTCTTCACGAAGTCGTTGACCGACTCCGACTTCCGCTGCTTCTCAGCGAGGAGAGTGGCCATTGACACTTCCGTGTCGTCATCGAAGAAGCGGGCGAGGAAGAACTTTTCGACATCTGCCCATGCCTTGATAGAGCCGGGCTCCAGTTTGCGAAACCACTCAAAGGCTACCCCCTTTAGGGTACCTATGAATAGTCGAGTGAGAATGGCGTCGTTCCCGATAAGGAATCCGGTCTGCGCCATGAAGTAGTAGATGTGCTGTGAGGGTGATCCCTTGCCATTAAACTGTACCAAGCTGATGGACTTAAACTTCGCTGGGTATGGGACTGTGTCCCATTCGATGGGGTAGGGACGTACCACCCCCAGCTTGTTCATGTTTTGCTGAAGCTTCAGCGCGTTGAGTTGGTCCTGGAACTCGTCGAATCTTTTGTCACGGGTGCTATCCACGGTGTGCGACGTTCCTATCGATGTTTTGGAGGAGTAATTGGACTGTCGATCATCCTCCGTCTCAGCCGCTGGACGGTGAGGAGGTACCCACTCCTTGTCCCTGGTTTGCCGGGGTAAGGGACGTTGGGTCCTCTTCTTCTTCTTGTTCTTGTTTAGCAGTTGCTCCATCATTTCTCTTAGAGAGTCGATGGTCGCCTGCTGTTCCTCCAGCTTTTGAGCCATTGTCTGCTCGGTATCGAGTCCGGTCATGTGCACTCTTGCCTGCGCGTCTTGACTTGATTGCGATGTCTGGGAGGTGGCCGCTGCCGAATGAACCTCGTCTTCGCCGTAGGAGGGAGGTACTAAGGTGGAATAGTCAAACCCAATACTTACTCCCCTGTGACTACGGGTTCGCTGGAATATGCCTTCCTGCCGGCGTCGAGCGAACCGGGTGTTAGGTCTCAGGATGGAGTCCGAGTCTGGCGAGTCGGAGAGTACCGCCTTCTCCTTATCTGTCATGTTAACTGTGGCGGATGAGAGCTCCAGGTCGTCAGCAGCGCGTCTTTTCTGGTGACAGCGTCTTCGACGGGAGGGCCCTGGTCGAGAGGACTGTTGAGAAAGTCTCTCAAACACTGAAGGTTTCGCCGTTCCGACGCGTTGGCAGTCGGCGAGGACCGTGTGGATGAGTCTCTCGTAGTGGCACTGAGGGCTCGCCTCATGGATAGTGCGTTTGCGAGTCAAGAATTCTCTTAGGTCTTCTACGGGTGGCTGGTGACCACCCCTAGCCTCAGAAGAGTCGCTCTGGTGAGCTGATGAGAGATTTTTGGGCGCTCTCTCTGGTGCGCGTTGGGTGGAACGCCTTGGTGTTAGAGTTGGGCGATCTCGCCTTGAATGGCGAGTCTTCGCGTTTGAGCGAGCTCCAGTACTCAGGCGGGTTTCAACCCTTCGTTTGGAAGGGCGGGTTCGTGAGGAGTCGCCTACCCCTCTACCTTTACATTTATTCGCCAAGTGATTATGGCGAGACTCGCCAGCCTTCGAGGACTCGCCTACTTGGGTAGGCTTGCTCGCGCGAGGAGATCTATTCGCATCAGGGATGTGACCTGAGAAGCGAATTCCTCCTGGGCGGCTGGCTCTGCCGTCCTCGGTTGGCGCTCCTGATTTGGAGGGCCTTCCGACGTCGGGCAGTTTGCCTTCCCGTCTAGTGTTTCTCGGGCCTGTATAATGGTTCAGGCCGTCGTGAGAAATGGAGGTTTGGACCTCCTGTCTGACGGGCGTTTGCGGGCCTGTATAATGGTTCAGGCCGTCGTGAGAAATGGAGGTTTGGACCTCCTGTCTGACGGGCGTTTGTCGTCGCTGTTGGTTAGCTCTCCCAGCAGGGAGAACATCACCGTAAGCTGTGGCAGTGTGGTTTGTGCCGGAGTGAACCGGCGCTTCCTCCGAGGCGGGCGTCTGCGTGGACCGTTTGGCAATCCATCTGGCAGACCCTTGCCTCTTGCGCTCGATCTCTGGTTTGGCCTTGATCGATTGTGAGGGAGTGGGCTCCTCCGATGATATTCGGGTGGAGCCCTCAGGTGCAGAGGCTTTGACCGTCTGAGGTCGGCCTCGGCGCACAGCTCTGTGGCGTTTGCGGGACGCATCGCCACCAGAGGAGGAGGAAGACAAGTACTCTTCGTACTTGGCCTGGTCGAACTCGATTTCTAGGGACTCCACGGTCGTCCCGATAGTAACCTCATCAAACTGAGCCACCACCATTTCGTTCGATGAAACAGCTTCTCCCACTGTGGTCGCCATCTTCTGTAGGGTGAATATTTGATTTCCCGAAAACAGGGAGTGTTCGTTTGTATTAATAAGAAGGCTTATTACAAACTAACAAATCAAATGGTTACAACAGAAGCAGAGGGAATGCCCTCTTTGTTTTTTTTGTGGGGACTTTAGGTGGCTACAGGATGCTTCGCTCGATGCTCGTGTCGAGTCTGCTTCCCTTGGACCGTTCGATCGAGGTTGCTGGAGAGCTTCAGTTCGCAGTAGGAGCTCAACTCGAGGGAGTTCGGGTCTGCTTAGTTCGTCGGCGATCGGAGCTCGGAACTAAACAGTAATGCTGCAATGCAAAGATTATGTAGAGAGCTTAGTCTCAACTCCTTTCTCTAAGTTTGCGACCTCTCTTCCAGTGTGCTGGAAGGGGCTTTTAAATGGAAGAAGGGAAGCTTGACTCATCCTTGAATTGTGGGATGTGACCACATCTTCTCCAGAGACGTCTAGCTGCTCCTCGATACCATGAATGGTCATTCGAGGGATTGTACTTTATGTCCTATCACCTAAGATGGGAAGGCCCATCCTTGTATATGAGGCAATGGCCGTCTGCTATCCGAGTGGATAAATCAGCATTAATGAACCGCATTTATGAGTTCGCAGAGTGATGAGACGTCTGTCCGATCACTCGTACTGTACGCGACCGCCCGGCGTGCTTTGAGCATGGTGCTTTCTCCTTTCCGGTCAGGAGAGGCGGTGAAGTAGGTGCACAGTACTCGAGTAGGTCTAGCTAACTTGCCGAGTGCCGGCGGATCCAGCACTTGACTCAGACAGCCGAGGTGAGTTGCATTTATGAATGCTCAGGTTGACTCGACACCTGTCCAGGCCTTCGTGCTGTGCGTACTGCGAGCGGTCGTTTGACGGTCTTGGGGTACTGTGCTCTCTCCCCTCGGGTCGAGAGGGATGGGAAGGTCCATCTCAGCACGTGGGGTAGCAGATACCCAGCTGTACTGACGGTCTTGGGGCTTGCTGGCGGATTCGACCCTGAACTCGGGCAGGCGAGTTGAGTGAAAGGCGAACTTCCGTCATCCTGATCGATTTTAACTCGTGCTGGCGAGCCGACCGTTAGGCGAACCTAGAATCGAGCATATCTGACATCTAGCGCGCGAACTCTTCTCGTAGGCGAATTTCCTGTAAGCCCATAGAGGCATTTTTTTACCGTCTACAGAGATGGAGAACGAGCATAATCTCCAGTCTGCCAAAATGGAAGAATTGGAAGCCCGCCTCAATGCCATTGTTGACAGAAGTGAGCTCCAAGATGAGGGACTTGTCAGGCCCTATCCTGCCGAATGGGATACAGCCCCTTATCCTCCCAAGTTTGAGGTCCCGACGTTACAAATTTTTGACGGCACGGGTTCACCGAACCAACATATCTATCACTTCAAGTCACAGACTGGGAATGTGATATCAAACAACGCCATACTGGCTCGATTGTTCATTGGCACCCTCAAGGGAGTTGCCTTTGAATGATTCAGGAAACTGCCTGCTCGATGTATCCAAAAGTGGGCGGATCTAGAGAGACTCTTCCTGTCAAGATTCTTTGAAGAGGATACAGAAGTCTCCATCCATACCCTTCTTGCCACTAAGCAGAAGAAGAGGGAGTCCGTTAAAGCCTTCGTCAAGAGGTTTCGAAACATGGCTCTTCAATGCCCGATATGTATGACACACTCTACCTTAGTGGAGACCCGTCGACACAACTTGCAAACTGACCTTCTAGCACAAATGAGGGTTACAGAATGCCGTTCCTGGAGATAACTAATTTCTCAAGGCGAACAGGCTCAAAAGATTATTGCCAGGATCAAAGCTGAAGAATAAAGTACGCATGATCAACCTGAGCAATCAGACCAAGCCCAATCTTCTCCTGAGCAATCGGACCAAACCCAATCTTTTCAGTCAGAAGAAGAAGATACTACGGCTGCTGAAGCCAATCCTCTCCAGTAGGATGGCGGGTCCAATAACTATCACGTTAACAATTACCTCTGATAGTCAAACTCGTTAGACAGTGGCTCACTAGGCAATGTGTCACGTCTACCCTTCCCCCCTGCACTTGTTCAAGACTGGGGGTTGGTTTATTTGTAGTCCATTGGATTATAAGTAATAAATTTTCTGAGTTGTTATGTTTAATAGAATACCTCTGTCAACCACAAAATCTACCAAACCTATCACGTTAACATTTACCTCTGATAGTCCATCAACTTGCCAATCCTCTCCAAGTAGGATGACAGGTCCACAAAACTATCACGTTAATGATCACCTCTGATGGTCCATTCTCTACAAATTCTCCTGCCAATCCTATTCAAGTAGGATGGCGGGTCCACAAAACTATCACGTTAACAGTTACCTCTGATAGTCCATCAATCTGCTAATCCGCTTCAAAGGATGACAGGTCCACTAAAACTATCACGTTAATGATCACCTCTGATAGTCCATTCTCTCCAAATTCTCCTGCCAATCCTCTTCAATAGGATGATAGGTCCACAAAACTATCACGTTAATGATCACCTCTGATAGTCCATTCTCTCCAAATTCTCCTGCCAATCCTCTTCAATAGGATGACAGATCCATAAAACTATCACGTTAATGATCACCTCTGATAGTCCATTCTCTCCAAATTCTCCTGCCAATCCTCTTCAAGTAGGATGTCCATTCCCTCCAAATTCTCTTGCCAATCCTCTTCAATAGGATGACAGGTCCATAAATCTATCACGTTAACAGTTACCTCTGATAGTCCATCAACTTACCAATCTTCTTCAATATGATGGCAGGTCCACAAAACTATCACGTTAACAATTACCTCTGATAGTCAAACTCATCAGATATTAGCCTACCAGGTGATGTGCCTTGGAATCCATTGGATTAAGAGTAATGAATCTTTCACATCGTCGAGTTAACATTACACTTCTGACGATCATCACCCCCACAGAGTATGAATGCAGCTTGCATCACTCCCAATTTGTCACGTTAACAATACACCTCTGATAATCAACTTATCAATCCTTGACAGACAATCAACTTATTAATCATCTTCAATAGGATGATAGGTCCTCGAAATTGCTCAAATCGCAATCTTCCCCAGCAAGACACTAAGTCTTCAAAATCTTATTCAAATCACAAGGATCAGAACTCATCGTTCCTGATGATAAACTCACTTAGCAAGTTTCCCCAGCGAGACGCTAATTCTCAAAATCTTGTGCAAGTCACAAGTACGCAATATTCACCCCGTCAAGTTAATATCACACCTTTGACGACCAAATCAACTTATCGACTCTCTTCAATAGAGCGATAGGTCTACAAACTAATAGCAAAGCCTACGTATTCAATATCGTAGCAGGTCGTTATTAATAACGCCAAAATCCATGCCTTACACGCATGGGGAATTTTATCCTGAATCCTAAGTAAGGATAAGTCAATGTCTAACACATGTTGCCGGGTAGCCTATTCCCGTAATAATAGCAAAAGCCTACGTATTCAATATCGTAGCAGGTCGTTATTAATAACGCCAAAATCCATGCCTTACACGCATGGGGAATTTTATCCTGAATCCTAAGTAGGGATAAGTCAATGTCTAACACACGTTGCCGGTTAGTCTTTTACCGTGAAAAGGACATCAAAATCCATGCCTCACACGTATGGGGGACTTTATCTCGATCCCTAATTAGAGATAAGCCTACGCCTAACACGCGTTGCCGGTTAGTCTTTTACCGTGAAAAGGACATCAAAATCCATGCCTCACACGCATGGGGGACTTTATCTCGATCCCTAATTAGAGATAAGCCTACGCCTAACACGCGTTGCCGGTTAGTCTTTTTCCGTAAAAATGACAAAGTCTATGTATTCAAAATCATAGCATCAAGTCTAAGAGGGTTCATTCTCTTAGCACAACGTTACATGTGGAACGGACTTAGACAATCCACATGCTAGCCCGACTCAAACGGTAGTCGGTAAAGGCTTATCAAATCCGTTGATGGCTGAGGGTTTGCCAAAAATCCTATGCACGTTTGCAGGTCCATCAGCTTAATGGATGTGAGCCGAGACTTAAAACAGATGAGCCAAAGACAAGTCTCAAAGACTTAGTCAAAAATGCACGGAAGCCACTTCTATGTCTTAAGTCAAAACGTTGAGGTCAGACCCGCGATGCAAAAACCGAACGCTGAGGTCACACCCATGTTCCAAATTCAACATGCAAGGGTGAGACTCGCATCTCAAGTTCAAAATGCAGGGTCCACCCCCACAGTCCAGAAGCAGGATTATGGCGCATACCTTCACACAGGTCCTACGTGGTAAATCCCTTCAACCAAGATGCCTTCGAAGCAAGTGCAGAGAACAAATCCTTTACCACAAGGAATCAACAGCTCCAAGATCAGAGTTGAGATCCAAAGTATTCCGAAAATTCGTCTCAGTCAACCGCGAACTTTCGAAAACTTTGGAGGGGGTTCTGTAGGCTGTCTAAAAATCACAATAGATAGCTGATCCCCATCAAAACACCGATGATGGAAGTTACACTCTGACGACTTCCAGAATGTTACAATTTGAAGACTTTCACGTAGATCGCTAAAGGTTACAATCTTACGACCTTCACGACAACTGATGGAAGCTCTAATCAAACAGCCTTCACCATCAACATCGAGAGTTACAATCTGACGACTCTTGCATATCAAAGAGCTAAAGTAAAGATTACAAAATGACGATCTTTGCAAAACTTCGACAGAAAGAGACTACAAATCGACGGTCTCTTCAAATCAAGCTGCGGAAGTCCTCCCCGCACACCAGCATCAAGACGCATCGCGTTCATAGCCACGAACGCAGCTCAACGCAGCTCATACCGCAGCTCAACGCAGCTCCAACCACTGCTCAACGCAGCTCCAAGAGCTGCCAAACGCAGCTCTATACCGCTGCCCAACGCATCTCTATACCACTACCCAACGCAGCTCTATACTGCTGCTCAACGCAGCTCCAATCGCTGCCCAACGTAGCTCCAAGCGCTGCCAGACGCAACTCTATACCGCTACCAAACGCAGCTTCACTCGCTGCCAGACGCAACTCTAACCGCCGCCAGACGCAGCTCACAAACACTTCGTTCAAACGCATATTTCATTCTAGAATACAGGATTTGCGTTTGACTCGTTCAAACACGAGCTAAACGGTTTCAAAACCGTTTTCCCATGATCTGAGGAGATCACAACTCTACTCAAGAGTGATTTAAGGGGCGGTTACATCCCATGAGCCCCACTTAGGAGCGAATTAAGGGGGCGGTTACACCCCTTAATCCCCTATAAATAACTAAGAAATTAGCTTAGTTCGGATCCTTCTTTTTGGGCAGCAAAGAAGAGATCTCGGGCTGGCTTTTGGATCCTTCTCCTTAACAGAAAAGAAGAGATCTTTGGTTTGTCTAACCAATTACGGTTAAGATCAATCAACTCGTTCAGAGTTTCAAACTTGCCACACACGTCCTCCACAACGTCAAATCATGAGGAGAAGATCACGTTCCAGTGAAACAAGACATCGGATCGTCAACGAGAAGCAAACTCGACGCGAGCATTCGAGGGAGGCATCTCATCGCCACCGTGAAGAACCCAGAATTAAACAAAGGGGAGGATCTCTGTCGATCCTCTTCTCTTTTGTATTCAGGAAATCCAATTGTAATCGAGAGTTGAGAGATTTGTAAACATTCTTTTTCTAAGCAGTTAGAGAGAATAAAATCAAATACAATTCTTTCATTCATTTTCTTATTGCAAATTTTCCACAAACAATCCCATTAGCCCTACTTAGGTGCGAATTAAGGAGGTGGTTACACCCCTTAATCCCTTATAAATAACTAAGAAATCAGCTTAGTTCGGAGGCGAATCCTGAATCTTTGAGGCTGGCTTTTGGATCGGGCTATGGGGCAGCAAAGAAGAGATCATCGGCTTATCTAACCAATTATGGTTAAGATCAATCAACTCATCAAGAGTTCTAAAACTTACCACGCAAGTTCTCCGTAACGTCAAATCGTGAGGAGAAGATCATGTTCCATTGATATAAGACGTCAGATCGTCAACGAGAAGCAAACTCGACGCGAGCATTCGAGGGAGGCATCTCATCGCCACCGTGAAGAACCCAGAATTAAACAAAGGGGAGAATACAGATCACTCTCCTCTCTTTTGTAATCAGGAAATCCAATTGTAATTGAGATTAAAGGAATACAAATCAATTTTCCTTCGTTTCTTTTTACTGTAAATTTTCCAACAAACACTATAACCCATAAATTATGTCAATTTTTCTCATTTTCAATTAATAAAAATTTATTTTGTGTGCTATAAATTCAAGAGCTATAACAAGTTTGCTCATTTTGAATTAATGCAAATTTATTATATTTACATAAAAATTACTTATTTTTATGACCTATAACCTACAATTTTTAAGAATTGCTGTTTGTTTTGAATGAATACAAATTTCAAACATGTGCACAAATATTTTTTATTTTCATGAGCAATAACCCATAATTTTTGTCAATTTATGTGTACATCAAAATTCTGACTTTGCTGAGCAATTAGAATTTTGTTAGTTTTCATTCATTTTGGACAATACAAATTTATTATGTGTATATCAAAACCCAGGATTTTCATAAGATGTAATCCAAGATTTTTTCCAATTTTATGTTATTAGAATGAATAGAAATTTATTATGAATACATCATAATTTGTGATTTTCATGAGCTATAAACTAAGATTGTATAAATTTTGGTTCATTTTGAACGGATACAAATTTTTTATGAATACATAAAATATTGCACTTTGCATGAACTATAGTCCTTAAATTGTGTCAATTTTTGCTAAATTTGAAAAATTACAAATTTATTATATGTACATCAAAATTCACAGTTTTTCTAAGCTATAATCCATAATTTTTGCTAATTTTACATATTTTAAACAATTACATTTTTATTATGTATACATAAAAATTCATAATTTTATGAGCTATAACCCACCATTTTTTATGTTTTGATCATTTTGAGTGAATACAAATTTTAAACGTGTACAATATAATTTGTGATTTTTATGAGCTATAATCAATGATTTCTTTCAATTCTTGTTTATTTCAAGTGGATGAAAATTTTTGATAGATACATAAAAATTCATGTTTTTTAGGAGCTATAACCAATGATTTTTGTCTATTTTTGTTCATTTCCAACAAATAAAAACTTATTATGGAGAGAGAGGCGGAGAGAATGTCGGGGAGAGAGAAAGAGAGATTTGTTAATTTTTGTAATTAGAGTTTAATTTTTCTAATTATAGTTTAATTTTTTCAAAACAAAAAAATTGTGGAAAAAACCAAAACCCTAATAAAAATTATTCATCTTGATGAAATTATAATATAAAAAATTTAAATTTAGTACGGGTTAGGGTTAGGTGAGGGTTAGGGTGAGGGTGAGGGTTAGGGTTAGGGTTATGGTGTTAGGGTTAGGGTTAGGTGAGGGTGAGATTGAGGGTGATGTTTGTTAACCCTTATGTTTTGATGATATTTTACAACCACCATTATCGGTACTAATGGCTTATTGAGTACAAATATAGTGAATTCATATATCAAGCTTGTTAGTGCCACTAATGGAGGGTTGGATGGAATATGCGCTATAACGATGATATCCAAAGGAGGAGGAGGCATAGTGATGAAGCAACGTTATTTCAAGAACAACAAACTCAAATAGAAGCTTCATCCAATTCAAGCTATATTAAGACTCAAGAATTGCATTCTATATGAGGATATTAGCTAGTTTTTATTTTCTCTCTAGTGCTAGAATGTAAGCAAAGAGTTATCGATTTCACTTGAAGCTATTGGGATATCACACACACGTTTTCATACTTATGTTTTTAATTGTCTTATTAGTTTATAGACTTCAATATTAGTTTATACATGTTTTACTAAGTCTATAAAAATATTTCATAAAGTTTTAAAAATTGGTTTATGTCAAAACGTCAAAATTCAAGTATCTCATATTTTCATGTTTTGGACTATTTTGTAAAATGAGGACCTATTTGTAAAATTCCTTTTCTAAACAATTTGTTTTTAGTATTAAAAACATTTTACAAAGTTTTACTATTTTCTGAAGTCAAATGAATATTTTACAAATTGTTAAAGTGTGTCAAAATCAGTTTTTTGGAATGTATCAGAATACGGTCGACCGCACCGGTCGACCGCACCTGTGTTCATTCGTTAGTGGGCAGCAGAGAGTTTGTCGGTCGACCGGTGCGGTCGACCGAGAGCTCGATATTTCCATCGGTCGACCGCACCGGTCGACCGAAGAAGTCTCTGCGCGATTTCTTTGTTTGGGATCTAGATCGCGGTCGACCGCGAGAATTTCCGGTCGACCGCTAATATAACCGTTGGTTCCCAACGGCTATTTTCTGGGGCTGTTTTTGTCATTTGCTTGGGGATTTTTAGCTGGGGTTTTGGAGGCTATAATACCCTTTTTTATCTCAGTTTTAAAGAAATCATCTAAGAAAGTTTCATACAAAGTTTTTAAACAAGGGTTTAGGGTTTTTACTGTTTGTTTAAGTTTGGGTTTCTGATTACAAAGGAGGAAGCTTCACTGCAGATTGAGGGATTCTTTCTCAATCTTCTTCACCATCTTCTTTGTGTTTTATAGAGAAGTTTTCTTAACTCTATTTCCTAGCATTTCTACTATTGTAGTTCATATCAATCTTATTGCTAGTTCTTATTGAGTTAAGTTTTTATTTATATCTCATTGTTACACACACCCACTTGAGCTTATTGTATTTGCATACATAGTATATTAGGGTTGTGAGAGCTTGTAACATTGAGTTGTGCTTAATTGAGTTCTCACCTTGTTAGAGAGAACAATCATTTGTTATATTGAGCCTAATTGTGAGATTCACTTTGTAATACACTTGTACACCAAGAGGAGTGTATGGTGAGAGTCGGGGATCGTCCCAAGAGGAGTGGCGTCGGTTGACGAGCCTAGGGAGAGGTTGTAACCGAGCACTTGATGGAGACACGGCTAGGTCCAATACTTGTGAGGGTGTAGAGTGTGATTGCAAGAGTGTCGATTGTAAAGTTTTCGGTTAGCTAGAAAACCGAGTGTGAGGTGTAAACGTTATTCGGGTGAACGTAGAAAACCCGGTTGTGATAGTGGATTTCTCCCCGGGAGTGGGGAGCGGAGACGTAGGACGGAAGGTCCGAACTCCGTGATCATATTGCTTGTTTGAGTTTGGCTTAGCACTTATAGTTGTTCATCTTTATAGCCTTTCTCTCATTGTTTAATTCATCCACTATTTCATTTGTTTATGTTACCCTTGTGTTTGCATATCCTTACATATATCATATTGTATATCTCTTTGGTAGGATATATCCCCTTGTGTTAGTTTTATATCCTTGCATATATCATATATTGCTTATATCTCTTTTGCTAGGATATTTCTTGTTGTTCATATTGCTTATCCTAGCTCATATAACTTGTTGTATTTCATAGTTGCTAGGATAACTTGTTAATTAATTTTAATTGGCATTTAAATCGGATTAGATTAGCATAAGACCCCAATCACCCCCCTCTAGGGTCTAACAGCAACAACCCATGATTTTTTTAAAATCATTTTGAATGATAACAAATTTCATGCGTGTACATCAAAATTTATGTTTTATAGCCCACTATTATTGTTAATTTTTGTTCATTTCTAGTGAATGCAAGTTTATTATGTGTGCATTAAAAATTATGATTGTTATAAGCTATAATCCACATTTTTTCAATTTTGATTCATTTTGAACAATAGAAAATATATTGTATGTACATCAAAATTTATGATTTTTATGAGCTATACATCAAGATTTTTGTTAATTGTTATTCGTTTCAAGCAAATGCAATTTTTATATGTATACATGGAAAATCTTGATTTTTATGAGTTATAACCCATAAAATTTTCATTATTTTTGTTTATTTTCAACGAATAATTTTTTTTGGTACATCAAAATTTATTATTTTCATAAGATATAATCCACAGTTTTTTATATTTTTATTTGATTCAAACAAATACAAGTTTCATAAGTATACATCAAAATTCATGATTTTCATGAGCTGTAGACCACGATTTTAGTTAATTTTTGTTTGTTTTGAACGAATACAAGTTTAATATGTGTACAAAATTTGTGGTTTTCATGAGCTGTAAACCATAAATTTTATTATGATTTTCATCAACTTTTACTTGTTAGAAGTGGTTGCAAAGTTATTATAAGTGCGTCAAAAATCATCATTTTTATAATGTATAATCCATGGTTATTGTCTTGTTCATTTTGAACTAAATAAAATTTGTTGTGCGTATATCAAAATTTGATTTTCCTTAGCTATAACCCATGATTTTTGTCAACTTCTGTTCGTTTCATGCGAATGCAAATAGAAGTGTGTGCATAAAAAATTGAAGTGTGTGCATAAAAAATTATGATATTTATGAGTTCTAACCTATGATTTTTATCAATTTTATTTTGCTTTGAATAAAAGTAGATTTATTATGTGCACATTAAAATTTATGATTTTCATAAGCTACAATCCATGCTTTTTGTCAATTTTTGCTTACTGTGAATGAATGCAAATTTATTGTGTATATATCAAAATTTATGATTTTTCATGAGCTAAAACCCATTATTTTTTATAGTTTTTGTTCATTTCAAACAAATAAAAATTTCATATGCATTCATGAAATATCATGATTTTTATGAGCCATGAAATATCATGATTTTTATCAATTTTTATTAATTTTAAATGAAGACAAATTTATTATGTGTACATTAAAATTTACAATTTTATGTGTTATAACCCACGTTTTTTGATAATTTTTGTTCGTTTTGAACGAATACAAATTTATTATGTGTTACATCAAAGTTTTGATGTTCATAAGTTATAACATATGAATTTTCTCAATTTTTGTTCATTTTGGACGATTGTAAATTTATTATGCATACATCAAAATTCACAATTTCATGAGTTATACTCTACGATTTTTGAAAATTTTCACTAGTTTTGAATGAATATAAATTTATTTTGTGTACATCAAAATACACAATTTATGTAAGCTGTAAACCACACAGGTATTGAGATTTTTTGTTCATTTACACCGAATAAAAATTTCATATGTGTACATCAACATTTTTAATTTTTATGAGCTATAACCCATGATTTTTGTCAAATTTTTTCATTTCTAGCGATGCAAATTTATTCAGTGTACATCAAAATTCACAGTTTACATGAGATGTAATCCATAAATTTTGTCAATTTTTGCTCATTTTGAACAAATGCAAATTTATGATATGTACGTTAAAGTTTACGATTTTCATGAGTTATAACCCAAGATTTTTAACTAATTTTGTTCGTTTCCAGTGAAGACAATAATATTATGTATATCAAAATTCAAAATTTGCATAATCTCGCTATATTTTATCCTGAATGAAATAGAAATTTTAAATTTGTGCATCAAAACTCACAAAGTTCATGGAAATAAAACCACAATTTGGTTCAATTTTAATAAATACAAATTTATTATATGTACATCAAAATTTATAATTTTCATAAGCTATAACTCACTGTTTTTGGCAATTTTTTTTTTCATTTGGAATGAATGCAAATTTATTATGTGTACTTAACATTTTGATGTTTATAAGCTATAATCTATGAATTTTCTCAAGTTTTGCTCGTTTTGAATGTGTAAATTTATTATGTGTACATTAATATTCACAATTTATATGAGCTAGTTTTGGGGAGTGTCTGTCCCTCCTGATCCTTATTGGTTGCTAGAGGAAAAGGAAGCAAAACGCTTGATCGCATTTCAATTATGTGGTGGACACGAGCATAGCGTTCGCTGATCCAATGGCAGACCGGACATTTCGCTCTTGGGTTCCCCTCTCGACTGAAGAAGTATGCCCAAAAACCACAAGATACCCATGGTTAGGCCTGTCCATCCGGGCCGGGCCAAATCCGGGCCCGGGCCGGGCAAAACCGGGACCCGGACCCGGACCCGGGTACACCGGGCCGGGTCCGGGCCCGGGCCCGGGCCCGACCGGGCCGGGTTCCGGGCTGGCCCGGGTGATTTTCCTTTTTTTTATTTTTTTATTTTTTTTTATTTTTTTCCAAAATTTTTTAATGTTTTTTAACTTATAAATTATAAAAAAAAGACAAGAAAAATAACAAAAACAATAATTTTATTAATTACTTAAAATGACATAAATTACAAATAAGAAATGATAAAAACATATTCTTTATTAATAATTGATAAACCAGTTACAAATTACAAGTACAAATTTATTTTGGAATTAATCGCATCACAATAGATAAGTAAATCCCAACTAGGTTGGCACATACTCACCTATATCACTATCATTTGCAATTATTTCCAAAATAATTCTTTACAAATTGTAAGCTAAGATATAAAAACTACAATCTATTCTTTATATCTATCTGCTAGTCCCAATTCTTCAAATTTATCTTCAATTCCAGCCATCCGATCGATGCCTTGCGTTCGCTTCTCGTACCTCCACCAATCTTGTAGGCACATCACCGCTTGTACAGTATATGGATCCAAGCATGTCCTGTGATCGTCGATCAAACGACCTGCTGTGCTGAAGGCGGATTCCGAAGCTACCGTCGAAACCTGCACTGTTAGTAAGTCACGAACCATGGTGGAAAGTATAGGATATGAAACTGATCCATATACTTTCCACCATTGCAAAATATCTAAAGCATTTCCTTGACATCTAACTAAAGAAGCAGAAAAATATTCATCTATTTCAGAAACCTCCGATGATGACGATCCAAGTCCAGATCCACCAGTTAGCTCGGCTACCATTGCATACCTATCAAAACTTACACTTTTACCTCGGGCTCGGGATGAGCTCGAAGAAACCGAAGCTGCAGACTGTTGTGCAGCTACACCATGTCTAGCTGCATACTCATCATATAAAGTTTGAAAATAATTTCTAATAAGTAAATGATGAGTAGTAGCATTCAGGGTGGTTCCATCATCTAAGTCTATAACCTGTCCACCATACAATGACTGTAACAAACTTCGAAGGCCAATATCCTTCAAGCATGGATCAATAAGAACCCTCAAACCAAAAATATGAGGAATAGGCCTAAAATACTTATTAAATTTGCTCTCCATTTCAAAAACCATAGGTCCAAAAGTAGCATCCAAACGATATTTATCAAAAAAATTTTGAATATTTAAAATTTGTAAAGCAGCTAAAGTAATGGTTGGATAATAACAGCCAGATAATAACATGGTAGCATCATAAAAAACTTGTAACATTTCATTTAAATTACATATAACTGTCCATTCATCTTCAGTTATTCCATAAGTGCTACCAGAACTAGAACTAGAAGCATAATAGTTTATAAAATCAGTTATAATGTCTTTATATTCTATTGCTACACTTAACATTGCATATGTGGAATTCCACCTATGGTCAACATCTTTTGGAATTAGTCTAGGCTTTACATTTTTTCTTTTACAAAATTGTTTCCATCTTTTAAGTCTTTGTTCAGAAGCACTATGCATGTAAGCAACTGTTCTAACCTTTTCTATCATGGGTTTAATTTCAGTAAATGCACTTTGAACAATTAAATTTAAAATATGACAGATGCACCTAATATGAAAAAGATCACCATGACATGGCAATGATAAAGATGATCTGATAAAATCAACAGCTACATTGTTATTACTTGCATTATCTAGTGAAAGAGAAAATATTCTTTGTGAAATTTCTAATTTCATAAGTTCTTCAATTATTAAATTTGCAACATTAGCACCAGTATGTGACTCTTCTATTGCAATAAAAGAAACAACTCTTTTAAACATTTGCCAATTTTCATCAATCCAGTGTGCTGTGATACATAAATATCCAGTTTGTGCTCTAGATGTCCAAATATCAGAAGTTAAAGAAAATTTACAGTTTAAAATTTTAAAATAAGAAATTATTTTTCCTTGTTCCTCCTGATAATATTTTAAAATATCACGTTGGCAGGTTTGACGAGAAATTTTTTTAAATGCAGGATAAAAACCATCTCTAAACATATCTTCAAATTCATCATCTTCTACTAATTTAAAAGGAAGGTTTTTAAGAATGATAAACCTGATTACGCATTTCCTGGCTCTGGCAGCGTCATAGTTCCAACTACCGAGACTACCAGAAGAGGGGGATTGAGAAATTGTCGGATATCACATTGAGGAGGCTGGCCTTTGTTGTGTTTATCTAAATGGCGTTTGAGGTGGTTGGTGCCGCTCTTATGATGAGCTTGAAAAATCTTGCCGCACAAAGCACACTTAGCCTTCTGGGTGAGGATCCTACCGTGTTCATCCTTGGTGACGTCATCTTCTCGTAAAAATTCCACACATCGAATCTTGGCCGTTTAGGAGCTCTTGGTGCAGATTCGTCGCCAACGGATTCGGGATTAACTTCGGTAGGAGGACTCATAGTAGGAGGACTCATAGTAGGAGGACTCAATTCAGGATCGGGAGATATGTTTTGCTCTTCATAATCAGATCCGGAAGCCATTTGGGGATTGTATTAGAAAGTATAAATAATAGAGTATAAGAGTATAAGAGAAAGTATAAGAGTATAAGAGAGAAGAGATGAGTTTTTGGTGTGAAGAAAACAAATGAAAACCCCCCTCTATTTATAGAACCAGCCCCCTAGGTAAATGACCAAAATAACCTCACAAAATAGCCGTTTTTTACCGTTTTTGGGGGCAAAACGGTCAAAGGGCCAATCTGGCCGTTGTTACCGGGCCGGGCCGGCCCGGCCCGGCCACAACGGCCAAAAACGGCGGTTTGACCGTTTTGCCCCCAAAACGGTCAAAAAACGGCTATTTTGTGAGGTTATTCCCGGCGCCGTACTGTTCCGGGCCGGGCCGGGCCCGGGCCGGGCGCCGTTGAGGCAACCCGGACCCGGGCCCGGAACCCGGCCTGGCCCGGATTTCCGGGCCGAGGCCGGGCCGGGCCGGGCCTGGGCCAGCGGGTAAAATGGACAGCCCTACCCATGGTACTGAGAATTTTTGTCCCTTTAGAACAAATAACCATTTCATGTGTATATCAAAATTTTTTATTTTGATGAATTATAACCAATAATTTTTATCAACCTTTATTCATTTTCGAGCAAATGCAAATTTAGTAAGTGTACATTAAAATTCAATTCACGACTTTCATGGGCTAATCCATGAGTTTTTGTTTAAATTTTTTGCTTATATTGAATAAATACAATTGTATTATGCGTACATTAAAATTCACGATTTTTATGTGCTATAACCCATGATTTTTTGTTTGTTTTCAGTGAAGAAAAATTTATTATGTATACATCAAAATTCATAATTTACATACTCTATAACTCACTGGTGTTTCTATTTGAATGAATAGAAATGTTAAATGTGTGCATCAAAATTCATGAAGTTCATGAGCTATAAACTACTTTTTTAATAATTTTGGTTCATTTTTAACGAATGCAAACTTATTATATATACATCAAATTTTGTGATATTCAAGAGCTATAATCCATGAATTTTATCAATATTTGTTAGTTTCGAAAAATTGCAAATTTATTATGACCACATGAAAATTCTCTGTTTTCATGAGCTAGAATCTATGATTTTTTATAATTTTACTCATTTAGAACGAATGCAAATTTATTACGTGTACATAAAAATTCAAGATTTTCATGAGCATGTTTTAGACATTTTATGATTTTTATTTTTGAAAATCTTTGATCGATTTGAATTAATACAAGTTTCATGATTTGTTGTGAGCTATAACACATAGTTTTCATGAATTTTGATGGGCTACAACCAACGCTTTTTGTTAAATTTTGTTGTTTCAAGCGAATGCAAATTTATTACGTGTGCTTAAAATATCATGATTTTTATAAGTAATGATCCATGGTTTTTGACAAATTTGATTTATTTTAAATGAAAGCAAATTTATTGTGTGCAGGTAAAAGTTTACAATTTTCATGAGCTATATAAATCATATTTTTTTAACAATTTTCATGATTTTAATGTACATACCATAAATTTGCTTTCCTTCAAAATTAACCAAAATTGACAAAAATTATGGGTTATAAATTATAAAAAACAAGGATATTTTTACTACACATAACCAGTTTGCATTTGCTTAAAATTAACAAAAATTGATGTTCCGAAAAGGAAAAAGTTATGACAAGCAAAAAGTTCCTAAAAAGAAAAAGGCATCTCCATTACAAGTAGGTTAAGTGTACCTATATAGCCCCAAATACTGCAAAATTGATGTTCTGAAAATAATGAACTCAATCCTTGCAACAATACATGTTGGCAAAATTCTATATTCTTATGGACTGTTAATAATATCCTTTCACTTGCCAGTTATGTGTCAAAACTATCTTGGCATTATGATTCCTCAGCAATATCAAAAATTTATGCCGCACATCGTTCAAGAAAACAGTACAAATGTTTTACAAGAACAATGATGTTTCAAAACGGAGATCAAAGGAACAAGCCCAGCTAACTATCATTTCTTTTGCTTTTTGTGCTCTGATATTTCTTTGATTATGCCCTCAGCCAGTGAATCAACATCATGGTTTTCACCAAAAAATTTAGCGAACTTCATGTTCGGATCCATCAAGTACCTGAAAGATGATATCTACCAAATTAGACATAACCATCGGAATGTATACATTACTGTTAGCTTCTTGTACCACAGGCTGACAAAGCTGAAACCTGTGTCGAGGGTTGGCTAATAAACTTGCCAACTTATCATCGACAATGCAGCTATTATGATGGTTCCCATACCAGCAAACTAATTCGAGTAAAAATTTCCTTCTTTGCATCTTTGCATATTTCCATCTTTGCATATTTATGGCAAGTTGCATCAATGTCCTGCTGTTAGTGTTGGTGCTTCTCAGGATATACTGATGATAAAAATGCAAGAATGACCTAACAGATCAAAACAGATAAATGCATACAAAGAACAGGAAAATTTCCTTAATATATCACCACTAATAGCTTTATCAAAAAGAAAATGTTTGCGGTAAAAGATAATAGAGATTAATTGGGGAAACCAAACTGAATTTAAAATCAGAAAATAAAGAAGTCTCTAGAAGAGGCATAATAATTCACCTTCTATGTGCCGTTTCTTCTCTTTGTCATAGTATACAGTTATCCCACTTCCGGTGGCAATAAGCAACAAAAGGCTCAACCACGAGACAGGCTTTGTCATAGTATACAGTTATCCCACTTCCGGTGGCAATAAGCAACAAAAGGCTCAACCACGAGACAGGCTACATTCAGTAAAGTTACTTTAATAATTAACAAATCAAGAAACTCATATCGATGTCTAGATCGTATGTACATGAGAGAGATAAGTACAGGAAAGGTTCTTTTCCTATATAATATAACTAGTCAACTGTGGAGAAGAATGCAGCACCAGTAGTAGAACCAGATAATGAAATACAACAGAATCACAGCAACTATGAAGAATTTATCCCATATTTTAGGTCAGCTAAAGTTTGATAAGCAAAATAGTAACAGAAATATAGAACCAGAGAAGGTAAATAAGTCGTATCCAAAATGAGAAGATTATCCACATTAACAACAAAGCATTAAAGGGGAAAAGGAAATTCTTCTTGAAAACCCATCTGACTGGGAGCCCTTAAAAATTGGAAAACATCCTCAGCATCAAACGGAAATTCTTCTTGAAAACCCATCTGACTGGGAGCCCTTAAAAATTGGAAAACATCCTCAGCATCAAACCACTTTCCTCATCTATTGAAATTCCTATGGCCCTATACTGCTGATATGTTTGACAGGCAGAGGACTTTATGAAGTAAAGGAAAGAGTTAGAATAAAGAAGAATATAATACGCAGAGGGTGAATGAAATCAAAAGGACAGAGGAAATCATAAGATTCGATCAACTCAAGCATCAACTACTATGTGCAGAATCAGATGCAGAAAACAGCTATGACAAGCCCTAAAGTTCAAGGTACAGATATGATGAATACAGTAATAGAGTGCTGATAAGGATATGGGCATGCAGATATGACAAATACTAAAGTTAAGAATACAGATACATCCTGGATATAATAGCTAGCCAGCAAGATACGAGATCATGGTTAACAGAAAGTAATATCTCTGATATTATAAAAGAAGCTCTCTAAGTCAAATAAACCAGCAGTTGATTTATCTTCCTTTATTTAGAAAGCTGGAGTCCAGCAGCTGCTGGACCCTGATCTGCGCGTTAGAATTTTTTTATTTGTTGTCCTTGATACATATCAGAATACGTTATCAGTTTTTAGGATATGTTAGTAGAAGTACCAAACATGTTTCTATCTGGAGTAACCAATGTGGGTAATTCTCTATTATGAAGTAACCGTGCCGTGCTTCGTAGGTCATCCACCAATCAAAATTACTAATAAGAAACACAAAATATAAAATGTAATTTCAAACAAAGATAACCTCTACCTTGATATCAAATTCAAATAATTAAAAAAATAAAGTCAAAACAGAAACTTAAGAAAATTGATACGTCCTGTATACTAAAATGATACGTACAAATAAGTCCAAAGTTGTTAAGCAGGTTTATCGATTCTCTATCAATTCTCCAGCGGTTGGAGGAAAATTGACCTCAAACAATAATTTAAGTCGTCTTGGTAGCCTTGTGGAGGCCTCTTGCGGGTCTTCTTGAGAAGGCAACCTCCAATGATCTGGAATTTAGAATAAATCTATACATTCCAGATGTTCAAGTAAAAATGTTTGTGTAAGCCATAATAGTTATCTATAATAAGATTGACAGAAATAATTAAAACCTTTTATTCAGGTACCAACTACCAATGTGACATCTTTTATATTAAGAACACTTGAAAAAAAACTATGTTATCAACATGATTCGCTGATTTAATGTGTCAATGAACAGTCATCAAGTGTCCAAGTGCCACAGTCAACAAACTGAAATAGGCACAATACAGGTAGAAATCAAAAGCATTGGTGAACAAAATACATGTCAATGCAGAGGTCACAATGAATGGCATTCTGCAAGAGCCAAAGAGTATCTATGCATCACCGGAAATACGTGAAGGTGCCTACAATTCTTACATTTAGTAACCAAATTTGCATGGTGGAATAAAGAAATATGGCTTTCTTCATCTTTCTGGAATATAGTGTAAACCAAGTCAAGTGGAAGGGACTCCAGTTTCTTCATCTTTATAGTACCATGCAAGTGAACTGCAGTCTAGGCAGTACAGTGTCTGCTTCCTTAAATATAACTATCCAGTATTACATAGACCGATATACTGCCGCAAAAATTGTAAGGAATACCGACAGTTGCCTGCGTACAACAGTATATGGCAGTGGTTTCTATACCAATATATGCCTGTGTTCAAGAAATGAACTGTCCAATGCCTTGCTAGCAGTAGAAAGCATAAAAAATCAAATAAATTGCCAAACATCCACGACGTATGTATAGCCAATATTTTAAGAGAACAGAGTCACCTGGATGAACTAGCATATTAAGGACATGCTGCACCAGATCATACTTGATACTTCATATAGCATGGATGTTACATGCTTCATCTAGCATGTATATCCTATATTTTTAATAGGAACAGAGTCACCAGGATGAACTAGCATATTAAGGACATGCTGCACCAGATCATGCTTCATATAGCATGGATATTACAGCTCAAATATCAGATTTCCAATAAATTCTAGTAATATTTATTATTTTCCTACAGATATGATATCAACATGTAATATGTTAAACATGATAAAGAGACTACAAAGAAAATCATATAGAGTAAAAAATAAGAAGCAAATCAGTATGAGAATAAGCTTCATGCATATAAAAGAAACATGTGGGCTTGTGACTTACCCCACCTCGTACAGCCTTTTTAGTTGGATCGGACAAATTTGGTTCACTAGCCCCTTTCACTTCACCTGAAGCAACAACTGAACAAGTGTTCGTGCTGCCATCGGCTGAAGCCGAAAGAGCTCTAACAAGGAATTTATTGGATAAGGTTGAGGTTTCATATGCAGTTGATAAAGAAGTAACCTGTAATTGAAAAAAAAAACAAGGCAACAAACAGATGAGAAAAAGAAAGATAAAAGCAAAATAATTGTAAAGGACGCATATAAGTTATAAAAAAAGATACCAACTATGAAAATGTGAATTTAATTCCTTTCTAGATACTTCTAAACATATTCCAGAGTCATCCCCTTTCGATGAGGAAAACTATCTGGTGATATCACAGTTATGTGCACTTCATGAGGAAGAAAAGAATGGACAATACCTAATTACTGTAGCACCTTAATCACTGTGGCACATAATTTGAAGCATGAAAAACAATTGACTAGGTTTCAACATTAAAGTTCCACAAATTATAGGTTGAAACAAGGTGCCGGTAAGCCTTCACTTTGAATCCAAAACTAACAATTTGCAAAATTTGTAAGTTAGAGAATAGCTTTTTGATTTTCAAACTAGTGATCCTTAAGTCATGTCATTTCCATCTTTAACAGAAAACTTCAAAATTTAATCCTGCGTCATATTTAGTAAGTAGATTCTCTAGTTTAATCTCTTATTATTTTATTATCAAAGCAAAGTACCTGTCTCTAGGGCTCTTTTTTCTCTCCTTTTTTTTGTGGGGACTGTTCGGATGGTGTCAAACAATTATATCCACTATCTCTACACCTAAATGAGTGGATTTGCAAAATAAAAAAGAATAATTAGAAAACTCTTGGTTTGGACTTCTGAGTCATTAATATCAGCTAAATAGCTGATCAGCTGTGAACATATCATTCTGGTCACACATATTCTCCCCACCAAAGAAGAAAAGTTCTAAGAATTAGAAACTCTTTGCTCCAACCAAGTATAACCGACTACTTGATGTATAGGCTTAGATTATAAAGAATGGAATGCCCAATGAAGTTAACTGTTTTCTAAAGAATATTTTCCAAAGCAGGCTTTACAGATTAAACTGCTAAGCATTTACATTCTTTCCCTTTCAGATCTGGGCATCGGTTGTTAAAGCCTTATATTATGATGTCTTGAGTTCAGCTTTGTAAAAGTTAAGGTTACGACCCTTTTGGACCTGCAATGTGCATCACATTAGGTTCTATTTGATTGTCATTTAGGATAATTGGTGGTCTGACTTCATCTTGATAGGGACTGAAATCTCTCAAAATCATAAGATTGAAATATCCCAAGTTTCTATATTGACTGACTGGGACTTTGTGATATATCCATTCTGACACATAATAATTATTACTATTTAAAATTAGAACCATGTCATAGACAAACATCCACTGGTTTCTAAATTTTGAAAACCTTTTACAACTTCCAATTACAGGAAAAGAACCGGAAACTTGGTCTTTTATGATGAGAAATTGAGAACAGACCAAATCTATGATACTAAAAGTGAGCACGCCAATCCTTTTGACTGAAAGAAAGATGCGAGGAAAAAAAAAGCAAGGAACCATCACATAATAAAATGAGCATAGCATGGACACGCAGAGTCAAGTACATATGTTTGCAAGATTTAATCAAAATGAAAAATTTAGCTCAGGCATGTAGGTTTCCAATTCTTTGTTTCTGACTAGCATGAATGAACACAGAAATCGATAGAAGTAAAGTTGGGAAAGCTAAAGCACTACCGACCTGAGGATAGCCTCTCCGAGATATTAAGTTATTAACCCAAGGAAACAGTGAACACCCTTCAGCCTACTCATTCCTCAAACAAATGCTGCAAACATCCATACAAATTGATTATCAAAGTAGCATAATTTAATAAGAGGAACAACAACATAAAATTCAAGTATACATGAGAAGATTTCTTCAAAAAAATATAAATAAAAACATGTAACTTAGAACCAAAATCCACAGTCCAAATTGTGATATACTCTTTGAAAATTATATAACAACAACAACCAAGCCCTTATCCCAAGGTTTTGGGGTTGACAATGTGAACTTCCTCATCAATTATCCTCTAATTAGAACCAACGGCAGCAAATCATAACGACAACTATCCACGTTTGAGTTTTACGACTACAATCTCTTTAAAAGAAGAAACATTTGGATGCATTAATATATGTTTCATTATGTGGTAAAGCAATAATAATTCAAACTATTCGAAGCAACTTTGATTTCACTAGTAAATGGTTTACTTGATTCATTGAACAGGAAAACATATTACATTCCGATTCATCCTCATATATTATTAGAAGTACAAATCACTGTTACAAGAAGATTCCGAAAATTCAATAGCTACAGGTGCTATGGGTTATTTTCCTCACAGTAGTCCCTTAATTGTAAAAATTTTATTCCAATCTAATTTCAGACGAAAAACTGAGTTTAGGGTATTAATCTGGAAAGAAATCTAGCCGATGTTAGTTAGGGTTAGCGTTCAGTCGCCACCAGAACAAGGAAGAGGAGGGAGAAGGAAAATACCTCCAAGAAGCTCCCGAAGCTGAACCGATCACAGGATTTCTCGAGGGTCCAGAGAGGGGTTTTGACATTTTTTAACCCGAACCCGAAAACATCAAATGGGTTATCTTTTCCCCGGGTCCAATTATTCACACTCCCAAACAGTAACTTTGGGGGTGTGTGAAGACTAAATTGTCCTTTTCCCACCGGATTGGGCATTAAAGTTATCTTCTTTATTTCTTCCTCATTTTATATTACAATTATTATTAATGTTGTTAGTAGTACTTATTATTAGATTTATAAAATTATTTCATTAGTATTTGTTATTTTGTAATTCGGATTTAATTATGTCAATTTCGTTTTTTATAATTAAATAATAGTGTTAGTTTGTTATTTCGGGTTTAAAATTATAGTCTTATTTTGTTAATTCGTATTTAAAGTTAATTCGGATATTAATTATAAAATAATATTGTTATTTTATGTTAATTCGGATTTAATTATGTTAAATTGTAGAATTATGTTAATTTGTATTTAATAAATTCGTTTTAAATATGAAAATGTTAACTATAACTTAATAGAAATGTTATTATTATGATTATAAATGTTATAGTATTATAGTGTTATGTTAATTTAGAGTTAACATAAGTGGTTTTAAATAATACAATTTATTAGTTAAAGGTTATTATTGTAAATTCCGGTAGGTTATAAATTTTTTTATTTTGTTTTATTAACTAATTCCATTTTAATTGTGCATTTTAATTGTAGGATTTGGAACTATATCGTTAATTGATTTTTTATGAAAACTATTAATGATTTTTATTTGTTAAAAATGTTTGAAGTGTTATTAAAAAATTAAATTTTTTTTGAGAACATATATAAATGTTGGTTTAATTTTAATATAATTTGAATTTTTAAAATCGTTAATAAAATTTGTTTAAGTGTTTGAAATGTTTGAAGTGTTACACTATAATGAAGGATAATAATAAAATTTATTAGAAAATCAAATTAGTAAAAAGTTCGAATTTCTGAAAAGGCAAACAACCTTTGACTATTGATGGATTTTAGGGCATTTAATAACACAAGGGCATTTAATAACACAAATTACATAGGGTATTTAATAACACAAGAGTAACAAAAAGAACATTTTTGGAAATCTAACTCCCAAAATTACTGATTGGGAGTGGATATAACAAACGTGCTTTTCCCCCATAGAAACCGCTTGTATTTATCCTATCGGGTCGGGCACTAGCGGTGACAATCAGCTGAAACTCACCGTCGTTTCCTCTCACCTCCCCGACTCCTACTCCTCCTCGGATTCGAATGAATTAGCGACAATTAGCTTAAACTCACCGTCGCTCACCTCCCCGACTCCTACTCCTACTCGGATTCCAATTCTATATAAACCCCCCCTAACTCACATCAAAACCCATGGATTCTTCTTCTTCTTCTTCGCCTGCAGTTCCTTCTTCTCCTCCTTCGAAATCGCCGTCGCCATTGCTTCCATACAATGAAGACGGAACCCATCCTTGTTTGCCGTTAGGGTTTCTATTTCACCCGACCGGCGATGTCGTCATCAGGCATTTTTTGCGCAACAAAGTTTTGGGAGCGCCATTACCAATTAACCCAATCAAAGAGATTGATGTCTATCTCTTTGAACCTGATGAACTCCCCAGTGAGTATTTCTTTCTTTTCATTTTATATGGATTTAGTGGTTTTTGTTTAATCTGATAAATTTTCGTAGTTATTTGTTTATCGGCATCTAAAACTCTTTTTCTAGCAAAATAAAAGGAGAACACGTATCCTGTTCTATCATAGTGAATTTTCATCATTGAGATTCTAGTGTTGTGATGTCCATATTTCTTGATGTGCAGTTACTATCTCTGATAGTGATGAGCGTTGGATGTATTTCTTCGTGTACATGACTGAGGAGAACTCAGACCGTTCCACCCCGAAAGGCTATTGGAAGTTAGATGTGAGCGATGAGCTCATCAAGGATCCTGATACCAAAGAAATCATCGGGTTGAAGAACACATTTATCTACTATAGGAAAGAACTTGGACCAAATGGGCGGTACAAGATCAAATGGACCATGCAATAATTTCGAGCAACCAATATAGAGAACCTTAAAGATCCCAAGGTGAGATACTATCTCTTCTTGCAAGTTAAAAAAAATTATTCTCTTGTGATGTATAGTTTGTGCTAATGTGCGATCATTTTCTTCCTTGTAGATGAAAAATTGGGTTGTTTGCGAAATACAAACAGTGATTCCTCCGGAATATGAGGCGAAGGTTTCGAAGAGGGGTAAAAAGAGAAATCGTTTACATAAGCAGTAAGAAGTATTTCCCTTCTTTGAGAAGGGGAATCATCATGTATTTCCTTTCTTTGAGATAGTCAATATTTTATCATGGTCTTTCAGTTGATCATGAAATTTTATAGTAGTTGAAAGGAAATTTAAAGCCAGTTATCTTTTGTTTCTTTTTTATTTTCTTTTAACATTTGTAGTTTGATGTTGATTGGGCTATTTGCCCATAGCAATTAGTTCAATAAGATATTACTTGTAACTATTTGTTGCCCTTTTCTTAATCAATGATGAATGCTTCAAGTCAAAACAGGCGGTTATGTTTTTTTTCCCGGATGAAAGCTTTGTTTTTTCCCTGTTATTATTTTAGCGTTTATTGCTCAATTTTGAACTGCATTTTAATTTCTTGACTTCAGTATAAAAACAAACTTTTGCAACCTCAAATCCTTCTTAAAAAGGTTCTTCACTTCTGAACTTCTGTCGATCTGCTCTGCTGAATCTAAACAATCAAATCTCGAATAACAGTTTTTATTCGAGATATCTAAACTGTTATTCGAGGAAGTTCAGAAGTGAAGAAACCTTTTTAAGAAGGATTTGAGGTGGCAAAAGTCTGTTTTTTTACTGAAGTCAAGAAATTAAAATGCAATTCAAAATTGAGCAATAAACACTGAAATAATAACAGGGAAAAAACAAAAGATAACTGGGAAAAAAAACATAACCGCCTTTTTTGACTTGAAGCCTTCATCATTGATTAAGAAAAGGGCAACAAACAGTTACATGTAATATCCTATTGAACTAAATTGCTATGGGCAAATAGCCCAATCAACATCAAACTACAAATGCTAAAAGAAAATAAAAAAGAAACAAAAGATAACTGGCTTTGAATTTCCTTCAACTACTACAAAATTTCATGATCAACTGAAAGACTTTGATAAAATATTGACCAATCTCAAAAAAAGGAAATATGATGGTTCCCCTTCTTAATAAGGGGGAAGTACTTCTTATTGCTTATGTAAACGAATTCTCTTTTTACCCTCTTTGAAACCTTCACCTCATATTCCCGAGGAATCACTGTTCGTATTTTGCATATAACCCAATTTTTCATCTACAAGGAAGAAAATAATCGCACATTAGCACAAACTATACATCACAAGAGAATAAATTTTTTAACCTGCAAGAAGAGATAGTATCTCACCTTGGGATCTTTAAGGTTCTTTATATTGGTTGCTCGAAATTCTTGCATGTACCGCCCATTTGGTTAAAGTTCTTTCCTATAGTAGAAAAATGTGTTCTTTAACCTGATGATATCTTTGGTATCAGGATCATTGATGGGCTCATTGCTCACATCTAACTTCCAATAGCCTTTCAGGGTGGAACGGTCTGAGTTCTCCTTAGTCTTGTACACGAAGAAATACATCCAAGGCTCATCACTATCACAGATAGTAACTGCACATGAAGAAATATGGACATCACAACACTAGAAACTCAATGATGAAAATTCACAGGATTTCTCGAGGGTCCAGAGGGGTTTTGACATTTTTTAACCCGAACCCAAAAACATCAAATGGGGTTTTTCCCGCTATAGAAACCCGCTTGGTATCCTATCGGGTCGGGTATTAGCGGTGACAATTAGCTTAAACTAAAAGCTAATTGTCACCGCTAATACCCGACCCGATAGGATCCCAAGCAGGTTTCTATAGGGGGAAAAACCCCATTTGATATTTTCGGGTTCGGGTTAAAAAATGTCAAAACCCCTCTCTGGACCCTCGAGAAATCCTGTGATCGGTTCAGCTTCGGGAGCTTCTTGGAGGTATTTTCCTTCTCCCTCCTCTTCCTTCTTCTGGTGGCGACTGAACCCTAACCCTAACTAACATCGGCTAGATTTCTTTCGAGATTAATCTTCCTTCTTCTGGTGGCGACTGAACCCTAACCCTAACTAACATCGGCTAGATTTCTTTCGAGATTAATACCCTAACTTAATTAGTTTTTCGTCTGCAATTAGATTGGAATAAAATTTTCACAATTAAGGGAATACTGTGAGGAAAATAACCCATAGTCCCTATAGTTATTGAATTTTCAGAATCTTCTTGTAATAGTGATTTGTACTTCTAATAATATATGAGGATGAATCGGAATGTAATATGTTTTCCTGTTCAATGAATCAAGTAAACCATTTACTAGTGAAATTAAAGTTGCTTCGAATAATTTGAATTATTATTGCTTTACCACATAATGAAATATATATTAATGCATCCAAATGTTTCTTATTTTAAAGAGATTGTAGTTGTAAAACTCAAAAGTGGATAGTTGTCGTTATGATTTGTTGCCGTTGGTTATAATCAGAGGATAATTGATGAGGAAGTTCACATTGTCAACCCCAAAACCTTGGGATAAGGGCTTTGGTGGTGGTTGTTATATAATTTTCAAAGAGTATATCACAATTTGGACTGTGGATTTTGGTTCTAAGTTACATGTTTTTATTTATATTTTTTTGAAAAAAATCTTCTCATGTATACTTGAATTTTATGTTCTTGTTCCTCTTATTAAATTATGCTACTTTGATAATCAATTTGTATGGATGTTTGCAGCATTTGTTTGAGGAATTGAGTAGGCTAAAGGGTGTTCCCTGTTTCCTTGGGTTAATATCTCGGATAGACTATCCTCAGGTCGGTAGTGCTTTAGCTTTCCCAACTTTACTTCTTTCGATTTCTGTGTTCATTCATGCTAGTCAGAAACAAAGAATTGGAAACCTACATGCCTGAGCTAATTTTTTCATTTTGATTAATTCTTGCAAACATATGTACTTAACTCTCCGTGTCCATGTTATGCTCATTTTATGATGTGATGGTTCCTTGCTTTTTATTCCTCGCATCTTTCTTTCAGTCAAAAGGATTGGCGTGCTCACTTTTAGTATCATAGATTTGTTCTGTTCTCAATTTCTCATCATAAAAGACCTAGTTTTCGGTTCTTTTTCCTGTAATTAGAAGTTGTAAAAGGTTTTCAAAATTTAGAAACCAGTGGATGTTTGTCTATGACATGGTTCTAATTTTAAATACTAATAATTGTTTTCAAAATTTAGAAACCAGTGGATGTTTGTCTATGACATGGTTCTAATTTTAAATACTAATAATTATTATGTGTCAGAATGGATATATCACATGACATGGTTCTAATTTTAAATACTAATAATTATTATGTGTCAGAATGGATATATCACAAAGTCCCAGTAAGTCAATATAGAAACTTGGGATATTTCAATCTTATGATTTTGTGAGATATCAGTCCCTATCAAGAAGAAGTCAGACCACCAATATAGAAACTTAAGATATTTCAATCTTTTGACTTTGGCACTACAGATTAGGACACATGAGAAAAGTCACTATAGGTGTTGTACAAGCAGATGCTATTGAAGGGAGCCAAGAGTGAGAAGATTGAATTATGTGAGCAATGTGTTCTTGGTAAGAAAACTAAAGTTAAGTTCGGGACAGCCATTCATAGGACGACATGCATATTGGATTATATGCACACGGATGTTTGGGGTCCTACCAAGACGACATCATTTGGTGGTCGATATTGGTTAGTCACTTTTGTAGATGATTATTCTAGGCGTTGTTGGGTATACACCATGACCGAAAAATAAAGTCCCAGAGATATTTGTAGAGTGAAAGAGGATATTGGAATTATAGACAGGGAGAAAGATCAAGACGTTGAGATCCGACAATGATGGAGAGTATACTTCAGATCCCTTTCAGCAGCTATGTCGAGACGAAGGCATAAATAGACACTTCACAATTAGTCATACACCACAGCAGAATGAGTGGCAGAAAGGTTGAATCTGTCTTTACTGGAGAAGATCTGATGTTTTTTATCACAGAGTGGTTTGGATCTTTTGGGTTGAGGTACTTACATATGCGAGCTACCTCATTAATAGGCTGTCTTCATCTGCGATCGAGGGGAAGACCCCTATGGAGATGTGATTGGGAGAACCAGCACGTGATTATGATCAGCTCAAGGTATTTGGGTGGCCAGCATTTTATTATGTTAAAACAATAAATTGGAACCTTGAGCTAGGAAGGTTATATTTATGGGATTCAAATATGGTGTAAAAGGATACAACTTTTGGGATCCAGTTGAAAAGAAAATTATGCTGAGTAGAAACGTCACTTTTGATGAGGGCGAGCTTACCTTGTACAGGCGAGCTTCAAGCAAGCATGCCAGCTTCAAGCGTACAGGCAAGCTTGGGTCATATAGGCGAGCTTCCAGCCGTCGGGCGAGCTTGCCTTATGTAGACGAACTTCAAGCATGCAGGCGAGCTTCTAACTATCAGGCGAGCAAGCCTCATTCAGGCTAGCTAAACTCTATTGCAGGCGAGCTTCAGAACATGCTACGAAAAACATGTCATAACTTTCAAACCGTAAGTCAGAATTTGACGAATTATATATGAAAATCGCCTATCTCGACGAGACGGAGCTGACCAAACTGACCCAAAGGGTTCAGTTTTCCTCTGTTAGTTTCGTCAAATTCCTTCTGGTTTGAGAGATCAATATTTTTTCCTTTTTTGCTATTTCAGGCGAGGTTTTAGCAATCTTGTTTTGAACTTCTCTGATAGGGATTAAAGATAATTTTTATTACCTATAGAACCACCTTCAAAGTTTTCAGACCTGAATCAGATCGCATGGGATCTGGAACAATTTGGATATGAAGACCTGCAAAGTGATCACTGTGCAGACGGAGTGAGGAACCTTTCAACGAGCTCGGTGAATTTGACCTCTTCACTCGCAGCTGATGATCGCCATCTAGGATTTTGAGCAAATCCTTAGCTATTAACAGACTTGATTTATCTTTACCAATTACCGTTTGAGTTGGACTAGTTATGCTCTTGCCCTTAGCATGGTAAGTTATCGAGGAGTTTCTCTTAGGCTCAATGTTAAGATTTCTCCTCTATTCTTAGCCATTTGAGGCGTTTGGATTAAGAGCGTATGGAGCAGTTTAACCTCGTATATCAGTCGGAGAGTAGGAGCAGTTTAGCCTCGTGCATCAGTCGGAGGGTAGGAGCAGTATACCAGTCGGAGGATAGGAAGTAGTTTCACCTCGTGCACCGGTTGGATGATAGTAAGCAGTTTCACCTTGTGCACCGTTTGGAGGAAAGGAGCAGCAGTTTATACTCGTATACTTGTCGGAGTAAAGGACAGTTTCACCTCATGCACCGGTTGGAGGAAAGAGAGCAGTTTAGCCTCGTGCACCGGTTGGAGGAAAGGGAGCAATTTAGCCTCGTGCACTGATTAGAGAAAATGAGCAGCAGTTTATACTCGTATACTTGTCAGAGTAAAGGGACAGTTTCACCTTGTGCACTGGTTGGAGGAAAGGGAGTAGTTTAGCCTCGTGAAGCGGTTAGAGGAAAGTGAGCAGTTTAGTCTCGTGCACCGATTAGAGGAAAGTGAGCAGTTTAGCCTCGTGCACCGGTTAGAGGAAAAGGAACAGTTTCACCTCGTGCACTGGTTAGAGGAAGGGGGTAGTTTCACCTCGTGCATCGGTTGGAGGAAAGGGAGCAGTTTAATCTCGGTCACCAGTTGAAAGAAAGGAGCAGTTTCACCATGTGTACTAGTTGGAGGTTGCAAGAGTTATCCAACAGTTTAGCCTCGTATACCAGTTGGAGGTTGTCGGATTATCCTTAAGAATAGGAACTTCTCGTCAAAGGTAAGGAATAGTTTAACCTCATATACAAGTTGGAGGTTGTCGAGTTATCCTTAGGAATATTCTCCAGGAACTTCCGATCAAATATAGGGAATAGTTTAGTCTCATACACCAGTTGGAGGTTGTCGGGTTATCCTTAAGAGTATTCTCCAGGAACTTCCCGTCAAATGTAGGGAATAGTTTAGCCTCATACACCAGTTAGAGGTTGTCGGGTTATCCTTAAGAGTATTCTCCAAGAACTTCCCGTCAAAGATAGGGAATAGTTTATACTCGTATACCCGTTGGAGTCGGTCGGGTTATCCTTAAGAATATTATGGGTAATATCCTCTAGGGACTTTCCGTCAAAGGTAGAAAACAGTTTATACTCGTATACTCTTTGAGTCGGCCGGGTTATCCTTAAGAATACTATGGGTAATATCCTCCAGGAACTTCTCGTCAAATGTAAGAAACAGTTTATAATCGTATTCCCTCTCATTCTCTCTCACTTTTTCTCTCCCTCTCTCTAAATCAGGTCTCAGATCTGAGATCCCACCCTCTCTCTTCATCTCCATCTCCCTCACTCCCAACTCCAGCCCCTCGTCCTCCTCCTACCTCCTGCCCTCTCCCACAGCCATCCGCCACCCGACCACCATCATCTTCGCCACCTCCCCCATCACACAGCACCACCCTCACCCCCCTCCACCTCGACCACAGTCGCCAACCCACCAACGCTTCCTCCCCATGTCGTCGTCCTCATCACCTCCAGATCTGCACCGTCGTCGTCAACCTAGCCCCGTGCCGCCTCCGATCGCCTCGCCCCCGCTCAAACCCAAATTCACGCCGCCCCTTCCCCTGCTTCGCCGCCTCCATCTCCTCTTCTCGACTCATCGTCAGCCCCAACCCATCGACCTTTCTTCGCCTCACGTCGCCGACCACCAGCCCCTCCTCAACTCCTCTTCACTCCGATCGCAGTCCAGATCTGTCTTCGACAGTCCTTCAGCCATCGTCGTCGCCTCATCCAGAGGCCCCTTGGCCTCGCTGGCAAGGTTCTGTTTCTCTTAACTCGTCATTTCATATTTATATCTGTCATTAAATTAGTTGCATAGATAAGAATGCGATTAGTTATTATCTGCGTGGATTGGTTGATGATAGATGGGAATAACTGATATTGTAAGGATAAACATTATTTTCAGAGAAAAAGATTATTTGAATTAATAGATTATTATATTTAAAGAATATTTTTATAATTATTTAAAAGAGTTTATTTTGGAATAAGGGATTATTTTGAATTGTTATAATAATAAATAATTTAAAAGGAGTTATTTTGAAAAAGGGTTTATGTTGAATTAGTATATGAGAAAATAATTTAAAGAAAATTATTTTGGAAAAAAATTATTTTCTGAATTACATAGAGGCTATTCATAATTTATGATTCTTAATTCTGATTATGTGATATGCCATGATATTATTACACATGATCTGCTGTATTTATTATTTCTTGTGGTAATTGAGAACCATTAGTAGTTCATGACTTAGTGACTTTGCGCGTCATGAACAAAACTTAGTGACGTGTGGTTGACTAAATTTAGGAGATGGACCAGAGATCTATTATAGGTCATGTTTGTTGACTTAGAAAACAAGAAGAGTGTGGATGGGAAAGTCTTGGTTCATGTGATCGGATATGGCTATTGATGTATCTTCCAAGCTCGCTCCGTTGAATCGTTTCGCACTGGGGTTAGTCTGTTGGGCCAGTGGATTGTTATTTTCATGTGGTCAGTGAATTTGTGTAGTCATCCGAGTTTTGTTTGAGTTCGGATCAGGCCGAAATTGGATTGCGTGTAGTCCTCTGATCGATTCGTGTAGCGGCATTGGATGCAGGTAGAGGATTTATGAACAGTCAGTTATCCGAGAATATGAACGTTGACTCTATGTGAGATATAGATCAGTGATCTATTATAGGATGACTAGCTGCATGACCTCGTTACTCGGTTGATTTTTAGATTCTACTGATTATTATAGTGGTGGATTTCATTTAAATTGTTAGAATTTCAATACCATGCTTCTTTTATTGTTATTACTATTCTTGCATTGGTCGCTCGACCGTTTCTATTCTCCCTTGCGGGATCTTGCCGTGTACCATGCACGCTGACGTACTCCTGTTTTTTTGGGTTATACGTCAGACTTAGAGGACGGACAAATCTAGGTTGGAGACACGCCAGAGCCCGAGTACCCTCAGCAGGAGTGTTTTGCAAACAGAGCTGAAGAAGAAGCCGAAGCTTACTTACCGCTTTTAGTCATTTGATGGACTTAGTTTATTTTTTTACAGTATTTCCTTTCTATTTTTGTTGGACTATGTATTTTCATATTTCTTTAGTTGGACTGTTTTGTAATAAGGGCAAGTTTGACCTAAATTTTGTGTCTCGGATGATATACTATTTGTGACATGGCTCTTTTCTGTTCTTAGTTGTTTATTATATTCTTGCTAATTGTGATCGGGGACTTGTAACTTCACACTTTATTGTTTGGCGCTTAGCGTATTAGATTGAGTAGAAATGGTCTATTATTTATTTCTCCTTGGCCTAATATGTCGCGGGCTTGTTCGCATTCCGATTCCTGGGTATTTTGGGAAGTGGGGCGTGACATTGTTTGGTGCCTCCTTAATTCTAAGTTCGCTTGATAGCGAAGTCCGTTCACCTGCTCCAGAACTTTAGCGAACTGACGGGCAAGACGTTGGCGCCGTCTCTGACGAGCCCTCTTCGTCAGAATTGGCACAGCTTTTAATAAGCAACTCCTTGATTGATGAGGAATTGTTATCAGCATCAGATCCGAAGACCAATGAACCTTCTTCAACGAAGAGGTCTTCCTGTGCTTGCAAGGAGGGGAGGATCTGGAGGAGGATGATGCGACGTACTCCTCGAACTTCTGTCGGTCGAACTCGTATTCGACCTCTGCTTCAACCAGGATCTTGATCAACGGTTGTAACACGACAACCTCGACAGCGAGACTGTTGCCTCCCACTGTGATCGCCAGCGTGTTTGTATCGAAAGTTGGTTTATTCATGGAACTCAATACAACTTCAATCGTTTACAATAAGTTTGAAAGAGTTACTCTTTTTATAAGACTTTTCTTACACGAATAAAACAAAAATTACTACTCTCTAGAAACACACGCAGAGGACGTTTATCACCCGCTGCTTACGTGAGATTTTTGCCTGTGTCGGGGTTTATCCGTGGACCATCGTGGATCAGATCCAGTTAATAAGATAAAAGATCAATGCTCTTGCTTCACGAGGGAAATAATCATAGAAGTAAATAATCTCAACAAAGTAAGATTACTACTCTTCTCGAGATCAAAACAAAGTTTGATCTCAAGGAATGATGAAACAGAGCCTCAGATCCTTCGAATATCTCCCTCTTTATGTTAGAGTTCGCTAAGATCTGCTAGCCCTCCTCTGAAATTCGTGGTTCACTCTCCAATTTGACAACGCCTCGCCTCTAATTTTAGATCCTCCGTGTATAGGGTCCTAGGCTTGTATTTATAGGCTTCGGTCACAGCATTTTCGGATAAGATATGATGATTTGATCTTATCTTCAGTTAATAACCACTTAACCATATTTAGAAATGATATCAAAACTGTTGGGGAGGTTCTGGAATGATCAAATCCTGCGAAAAGTGTCGAAATACGCGTTTTGGGCGTTTCTATGCCACCCTAGGGTGGCTCGGCACTGTGCGAGCCACCCTAGGGTGGCTTGGCACTGTGCGAGCCACCCTAGAGTGGCAAGGCCGAGCCACCTGGCCTTGGTCGAGTTGTTTTGATGCGACTCGGCTGCCAGGGGCTTCTTCGGACTTTCCGGTTTGATCTTGTTCCGCCGTTTTGCGCATTTCGTCGTTCCGTTGACTCATACGCTTCGCCGACCCGCTTCATGTACTTGATAGCTTCTCTACGGCATTGGATAATCTTATTTGACTCAGATGATGGCGTTCGTCGTCTTCGATTCATCTCAAGCTGCGTGCGGGGGAAACTATAGGCAATTTTTGACGTCTACAAATCCCTATGACGGGAATAAAATAGGAGAGAAATCTCCAACACAAGAATAAAGTAGGAGAGAGAAATCCCCACCATGGGGATTGTGCCACATCATTGTCAAGGAGGGAAATCCCCTCCTTGACAATGATACCCATTAATCTCTCTCTCTCTCTATATATATGTGTGTGTGTGTGTGTGTGTGTGTGTGTGTGTGTGTGTGTGTGTGTGTGTGTGTGTGTGTGTGTGTGTGTGTTTATCAATGATTATCATTGTGTGTGTGTGTTTAGGGTTGAAGCCATTGTTTGCTCCTCCCCATGTCGTCGTCCTCATCACCTCCAGATCTGCACCGTCGTCGTCAACCTAGCCCCGTGCCGCCTCCGATCGCCTCGCCCCCGCTCAAACCCAAATTCACGCCGCCCCTTCCCCTGCTTCGCCGCCTCCATCTCCTCTTCTCGACTCATCGTCAGCCCCAACCCATCGACCTTTCTTCGCCTCACGTCGCCGACCACCAGCCCCTCCTCAACTCCTCTTCACTCCGATCGCAGTCCAGATCTGTCTTCGACAGTCCTTCAGCCATCGTCGTCGCCTCATCCAGAGGCCCCTTGGCCTCGCTGGCAAGGTTCTGTTTCTCTTAACTCGTCATTTCATATTTATATCTGTCATTAAATTAGTTGCATAGATAAGAATGCGATTAGTTATTATCTGCGTGGATTGGTTGATGATAGATGGGAATAACTGATATTGTAAGGATAAACATTATTTTCAGAGAAAAAGATTATTTGAATTAATAGATTATTATATTTAAAGAATATTTTTATAATTATTTAAAAGAGTTTATTTTGGAATAAGGGATTATTTTGAATTGTTATAATAATAAATAATTTAAAAGGAGTTATTTTGAAAAAGGGTTTATGTTGAATTAGTATATGAGAAAATAATTTAAAGAAAATTATTTTGGAAAAAAATTATTTTCTGAATTACATAGAGGCTATTCATAATTTATGATTCTTAATTCTGATTATGTGATATGCCATGATATTATTACACATGATCTGCTGTATTTATTATTTCTTGTGGTAATTGAGAACCATTAGTAGTTCATGACTTAGTGACTTTGCGCGTCATGAACAAAACTTAGTGACGTGTGGTTGACTAAATTTAGGAGATGGACCAGAGATCTATTATAGGTCATGTTTGTTGACTTAGAAAACAAGAAGAGTGTGGATGGGAAAGTCTTGGTTCATGTGATCGGATATGGCTATTGATGTATCTTCCAAGCTCGCTCCGTTGAATCGTTTCGCACTGGGGTTAGTCTGTTGGGCCAGTGGATTGTTATTTTCATGTGGTCAGTGAATTTGTGTAGTCATCCGAGTTTTGTTTGAGTTCGGATCAGGCCGAAATTGGATTGCGTGTAGTCCTCTGATCGATTCGTGTAGCGGCATTGGATGCAGGTAGAGGATTTATGAACAGTCAGTTATCCGAGAATATGAACGTTGACTCTATGTGAGATATAGATCAGTGATCTATTATAGGATGACTAGCTGCATGACCTCGTTACTCGGTTGATTTTTAGATTCTACTGATTATTATAGTGGTGGATTTCATTTAAATTGTTAGAATTTCAATACCATGCTTCTTTTATTGTTATTACTATTCTTGCATTGGTCGCTCGACCGTTTCTATTCTCCCTTGCGGGATCTTGCCGTGTACCATGCACGCTGACGTACTCCTGTTTTTTTGGGTTATACGTCAGACTTAGAGGACGGACAAATCTAGGTTGGAGACACGCCAGAGCCCGAGTACCCTCAGCAGGAGTGTTTTGCAAACAGAGCTGAAGAAGAAGCCGAAGCTTACTTACCGCTTTTAGTCATTTGATGGACTTAGTTTATTTTTTTACAGTATTTCCTTTCTATTTTTGTTGGACTATGTATTTTCATATTTCTTTAGTTGGACTGTTTTGTAATAAGGGCAAGTTTGACCTAAATTTTGTGTCTCGGATGATATACTATTTGTGACATGGCTCTTTTCTGTTCTTAGTTGTTTATTATATTCTTGCTAATTGTGATCGGGGACTTGTAACTTCACACTTTATTGTTTGGCGCTTAGCGTATTAGATTGAGTAGAAATGGTCTATTATTTATTTCTCCTTGGCCTAATATGTCGCGGGCTTGTTCGCATTCCGATTCCTGGGTATTTTGGGAAGTGGGGCGTGACATTGTTTGGTGCCTCCTTAATTCTAAGTTCGCTTGATAGCGAAGTCCGTTCACCTGCTCCAGAACTTTAGCGAACTGACGGGCAAGACGTTGGCGCCGTCTCTGACGAGCCCTCTTCGTCAGAATTGGCACAGCTTTTAATAAGCAACTCCTTGATTGATGAGGAATTGTTATCAGCATCAGATCCGAAGACCAATGAACCTTCTTCAACGAAGAGGTCTTCCTGTGCTTGCAAGGAGGGGAGGATCTGGAGGAGGATGATGCGACGTACTCCTCGAACTTCTGTCGGTCGAACTCGTATTCGACCTCTGCTTCAACCAGGATCTTGATCAACGGTTGTAACACGACAACCTCGACAGCGAGACTGTTGCCTCCCACTGTGATCGCCAGCGTGTTTGTATCGAAAGTTGGTTTATTCATGGAACTCAATACAACTTCAATCGTTTACAATAAGTTTGAAAGAGTTACTCTTTTTATAAGACTTTTCTTACACGAATAAAACAAAAATTACTACTCTCTAGAAACACACGCAGAGGACGTTTATCACCCGCTGCTTACGTGAGATTTTTGCCTGTGTCGGGGTTTATCCGTGGACCATCGTGGATCAGATCCAGTTAATAAGATAAAAGATCAATGCTCTTGCTTCACGAGGGAAATAATCATAGAAGTAAATAATCTCAACAAAGTAAGATTACTACTCTTCTCGAGATCAAAACAAAGTTTGATCTCAAGGAATGATGAAACAGAGCCTCAGATCCTTCGAATATCTCCCTCTTTATGTTAGAGTTCGCTAAGATCTGCTAGCCCTCCTCTGAAATTCGTGGTTCACTCTCCAATTTGACAACGCCTCGCCTCTAATTTTAGATCCTCCGTGTATAGGGTCCTAGGCTTGTATTTATAGGCTTCGGTCACAGCATTTTCGGATAAGATATGATGATTTGATCTTATCTTCAGTTAATAACCACTTAACCATATTTAGAAATGATATCAAAACTGTTGGGGAGGTTCTGGAATGATCAAATCCTGCGAAAAGTGTCGAAATACGCGTTTTGGGCGTTTCTATGCCACCCTAGGGTGGCTCGGCACTGTGCGAGCCACCCTAGGGTGGCTTGGCACTGTGCGAGCCACCCTAGAGTGGCAAGGCCGAGCCACCTGGCCTTGGTCGAGTTGTTTTGATGCGACTCGGCTGCCAGGGGCTTCTTCGGACTTTCCGGTTTGATCTTGTTCCGCCGTTTTGCGCATTTCGTCGTTCCGTTGACTCATACGCTTCGCCGACCCGCTTCATGTACTTGATAGCTTCTCTACGGCATTGGATAATCTTATTTGACTCAGATGATGGCGTTCGTCGTCTTCGATTCATCTCAAGCTGCGTGCGGGGGAAACTATAGGCAATTTTTGACGTCTACAAATCCCTATGACGGGAATAAAATAGGAGAGAAATCTCCAACACAAGAATAAAGTAGGAGAGAGAAATCCCCACCATGGGGATTGTGCCACATCATTGTCAAGGAGGGAAATCCCCTCCTTGACAATGATACCCATTAATCTCTCTCTCTCTCTATATATATGTGTGTGTGTGTGTGTGTGTGTGTGTGTGTGTGTGTGTGTGTGTGTGTTTATCAATGATTATCATTGTGTGTGTGTGTTTAGGGTTGAAGCCATTGTTTTTTTTAGGGTTTTTGGGGTTTTGAACTGAAATCGATTGCTTTCTAGGGTTTTTGCTACTTTGATGGAGAATTGTGATGGGTTTTGTGTTTAGGCTTCAAGTTGATTTCTTTTAGGGTTTTGTTCCTGCTTTGATGGGGGAATATGAGTGGGTTTTGGGGTTTATCAATGATTACTTATGAAAGATCGGATCTTGTGTGGTGTCTTTGTTGATGTATTGTAATTTTAGTGTTCATACTGTGATTTATGTCAATTTACATCGTTGTGTATGGCATACATTTTGCTTCGCTTTTAAAACAGCACGTGCGATGTTATGTTGGGCTGTTGAGTCCAGATCCGTTCTCTGTTTATTTTTGAACTTAGATATAACATACATACTAGCATTTGCATCTTTAGTTTCACTGTGTTACCGTGTGAATTATGTAGGAGGTTCCATATTGGACACCATTTAGTGCTTGTACACGATGCCCATGTTTGCTGTTCGTTTTTTAAGTAATACTGTCTTTTGAGTGATGGGTGTATGTTGTTAAGTGGGATGTCCATAGAAGTTTCCTTTAATATATCGTTAGATCCATAATCCCTGTGCGATGTAGGAATTTCCTCATTATGTAAATCTCTCTCTGCGTCCTAATTCTTTCTGAGTAGTCGTGCGGTATGTTGTGTATAACTTCTCCATTTTAGGTATTGGTTTGTTTATTATGTGGATTTCTCATTGGTCACCATGAAGTTTCAAATCGGGTATATGTTTTTTAAATTTCTTGTACCATTAGTTTACTGATGTATCATAGTTTTTCTCTTCTAGGATCTATAAAATGTTTGATCTAGATGCAGTTCCTAGTGTTTTGTGCAGTTGCATTAGAATGTTACCTACATGTATGAGACTTAAGATTTCCTGATTGCTTATTCATTTCAGGATTACTGTTGAAGCACCTTTCCACTGCACCAAAACTCTGAAATTATGGTAAGTTGAGGGTATTGAATTTTTATTTTAACACGGTTCTACAGGTTGAAAACCTTTTTATGGGTCAAAATATAGACTCATGCAGAGGTATCTGTTTCTCCTAGATTGCTTTGATACCATGTCAAAGGATCCTTTCATTGCACCGAAACTCCTAAGTTGTGTGGTAAGGGATGAGGATTATAAAGTCTACATTCTAACAATTGCTTTTGTTTTGTTAAGGTAGTTTTTCACATGTATTAAAAAAACTAGAATATGAATTCTGACAATTGTTAGGTTGAGTCTCTTACTCCTTGTAGATGGATAGTAGATTCCTAAAATACTAAATGCTTAGTATTTGTGAAGGTTTCCAGATATATGTTCTTTTCTCTGGCAATTCATTTCATATGTCTCTTCGTTGGCAGGTATATAACATATCATAATAGTTAGTTTATGCTTCTATCATGGTATTTCTTCCTTATGTTAAGCATTGTTATGCTGTGTGCATCAAGATTTACTTATGTTATTACTGCTCTTTTTTCTAGTATCATCAGTATGATGTGGATGGTAAATTCTTCGCAATCCGGAGCTCCCTCGTGGGAGAAGAGCTTTTACACTTCCTCTATATTATGTAGATTTCTCACCATTTTTCATGCAATTTCGTATAAGATGGGTTTCTAAAATTGTTCGTTATATCTGATGTATTGCCATTTTCCCTTTCTGTCAAGTTTTCTACCAAATGCTTGACCTCGGTTCAGTTTATGTTCTGTATTTGAACGTGTTTCTAGTAGTTACAATGCAATGTTTGTCTGATGGAATGATGCTCTTTAATTTACTTCCTAATTGTTCATTTCTCAGGATCATGTTTTATTTCATTCTGTGAAGAATGAGAAACTGAGCAGTGACTGGCTGCGTTAGGTTGAGACTGTTATTTATGTACAGTAGGCCGTTAAGTACTGATAGTTCCGTGTTTTTGAAGTCACAGATTCTTCTCCAACTTGAAAACATTTCAGGATAATCTTTTGATGTTTCTTGCCTGGTAAGTAAATAACATATCATAATAGCCATCTTTTCCTGCTGCCCACCTCTCGTGCTTTCCTCTCATTAAAGCATTATTTCCGTGTTGTGCGTGTCACTATTTTGTTAGTAGATTATTGCTCGTCTGCTCTAGTTTTTAACTTTGAAGTGGGAATTCATGCTCTAATGTTTTATCAATACACCGAGAGTTGCCAACAGTCTATGTTTCATTTACTTATCTATGAGTTCTGAGTATCTGAGTTCTGATACTGAAACTGATACTTATTTTTTGTATTCATTCTCCAGGATCGTCACAATCTGGAGCTTCCTTATGGGAGAAGAAATTCTGCACATCGGTTTGCTCAATTCCTTGGGAAAAAGTTTGTTGGGCCAAATTTTATCTTTCTTCACATAAAAACATACTGAATTGGGACGATTCTGCGGCGTTCGAAGCTTTCCAGAACTCAAAATCCCGTTACTACGCAGACATTAATGGTCTCCCTTTCGAGATCCCTCTGCCTGACCCAGATCAATGTATCGATGAGGTTGATCACAACGCTGTGATTGATACGAAACTGATAGAAGATTTGGAAAGTCCTCACTCACTTCCCGAGTTTGATGAGAAAACTGAAGTCATCTTTGAGAATGAAGTAATTCCAGTTACAGGATGGGGCAAGGCTGTGGATGGAAATACCGAAGAACAACATTCTGTGAATTGGGATAAGTTTGTGGAAAAAGATGGGGGAAGTGATACTCTATGGAATAGCGAATGTAATGATCTGTGGAAGAATGAGCAGGGTGCGAGAAACAGTAGGAAAAGAAATGGCGATGGCTACTGTGAACCGGTATCTTCAAAATCGAGGAAGATGAACGAGCGCACTGAGGAGAACATCGTAGGGTATCAGTATGAGAAGGTGATGCGTGATGAGCGGAAGAGATCGACACGAGAGTCGAAGCCAAGGCGATGTAGGCCTGTTCATTATAGGCGGTCACCTGAATCAGGCAATGCATGGCATTGGGAGAAGTCTGTATCTTAGGCCGTCAGTGTTTTGGTTATTGTTTCATTTCTGTGAAAGTGTAAGATCATTTTTGCCGATAGCATAGAGCGTATGTGTAGGTTGTTTTATCATATGTAATCATATGTAAGGAGAGTGTGGAAAAAGAACAGGTACACATAATATATGTACTACGATCAAATTTATTTATGACAAGAAGAGTCCAAGGAACAATTTATTTTGTATTACTCACACTCTCTCTATAAGCAATTTTGAGCTCAATAAGCAATTTTGCGGGTTCTGTTAAGAGCTCAATTAAGAGCTCAATAAGAAATTTTGCGGGTTCTGTTATCACCTCTCTGTTTTTGTATTAAGTGCATAAACTGCATTATGTAGACTATTTCATTGAGGAATTACACTGCTTAATTTCTATTACATTTCTCCTCTAATAATTATATCCACACATTTGATTGCAAAAGAAAAGGCTGCATATGCAGCAGAGCATCCTCAACGGTCAAGTACCTCCACTCCTTCACGCTGCTCATCAACCCAAACTTCACCCTGCTCCACCCCCCTCCCCTCCCCCATGCAGCCCCCAGCCCCAATTCCGCCACGCACACGCGCGCGCCCGAGCACCCCCGGTCCGGACACCGAACAACCCCGCCATTCCCATGGCGGCAACTCCTCGCAAAACCAAATCTCGTCCTCGCCGCCGTCGACCGCGCCTCCCCCTCCACCGTGTCCAATCACCGCCACCGCCCCGCCACCCCTCCATCAAACACAACATTCCACACCACCCTCATCTACCCTAGCCGCATCGGACCACCGCACCGCCCGCTTTTCGACTTCCACGTCGAAACCGAAAACCAACGCCCTTTCTCGATTCAGTTACGGTAGCCGCCCATACTCCAGCCCACCGAGAGCACGTGGCCGCCGCCGCCGCCGCCTGCGCGTAGGAAGACGTCGAGCCGAGAGGACGACGTCGGAACGGAGAAGATTGCGCGGGGAGTGCGCGCGGCCGAGGAGGCAGGAGTCTGGAGGAGGAGAAGACGTGGCGGGGTCGCCTGAGGAAGGGGAGCAGGGGCGGTAGAGGGAGGGGTAGCGGCGGGGAGGGAGGAGTGGGCCAGATTTGGGGACGAGGGCGGAGGCTGAGCTCATGCTCGAGACGCAGGAGGAAGATCGCCAGGCGGTCTGGGCCGTCCAGGGAGATAGGACACAGAGGTCGAGGACGAGCTCCACTGACGGGATTCGCGGGAGACAGTCGATCGCTTCGGGCCGTGATGGAGAGTCTCGAACAGTTTGTCACGGTTGCTTCAGTCCTCTAGATAGTGTCGCGACGTGGGGAGGCCACGTTGGCAGTACAGTGGACCTGCACTGTGGTGTTCGCGGGGCACGTGGCGGGCCGGTGGAGACTCACGCTGCCGGCAGTGATGCGTCCGGGCTGTGGCACGTGTGAACGTCGCATAAGAGACTCGATAGCGTAGAGCCGTCCGAAGACCTGGCGCGGACAACACATTTCTTCCACAGAGAGCAAGGTAGTGTAGTAGAGTCCGAGAGAATGGATTTCCTGTGCATGAAGGAAAAGAACTGAAACCTTGGTTCGAGGAAAAGTACTAAGAGGGTGGTTGTAAGATGAGAGTCCGCCTTACGGCAAAGTAATGACCAAGACGGGGGTGTCAAAGTTAACCTCGTGGGTGCTCAACGCCGCGATGAATGCCGAGCGGCGATGTCGGATTACAAGTTCTGAACAATTAAGAGGGACTGATTCTGAGCCTGACTGTGTTTGAACGTGGTGCGTGGGTGCTCAACGCCGCGTGGCGCGTGGGTCCCACGTAATTCTTAGCCTGGGCAAGCTTAGTGGCCCATGCAAAAAGCCCAGCCCCTAACAAAAAAAAAAAACAACTTAGTTTAAAGAGAGTTGGCAAACAGGCCCCTATAGCACGGCCCAGTATCGGCCCAGAAAGAGAGTGCGTGTGTGTTGAGACTTGAGAGTGTCTGTTGCTATTCTGAGCTAAAATACAAAGGCTAGTTTTGGCATTCAGTTACCAACCTCTGCCGCCTTTTTCTCTCCATTAGTAACTGATGAAGAGGAGTCTAATGTTTTCTTCTCCTCCCTTCGCCTCACTGCCCAAGCTTCTCTTCTCAGAGGTATTCTCCTCCTCTCTTTTCATTTTTTTTCTGACTTTTTGCA